>NW_025110452.1:28708-56475 GCF_011392965.1 Frieseomelitta varia | reverse complement strand
AGTATATTAGTTTCTAAGTATAGTTTTTAAATAAAGTATATTAGTTTCTAGGTATAGTTTTTAAATATAGTATATTAGTTTCTAAGTATAGTTTTTAAACAAAGTATATTAGTTTCTAAGTATAATTAGTTTTTAAATATAGTAAAACATAGCGAGGTAGGTTTTTTATAAATATAAAACTTTTCAAATTTTTATAAATTTAGTTTAATATAAAGCTTTTTAAATTTTTATAATTATAGTTTTTAAATATAGTAAAATATAGTAAGGTAGATTTTTTTATAAACATATAGCTTTTCAAATTTTTATAAGCATAAAATATTTTTTATAAATATAAATTTTCCCATGAAATTTTATATGTATATATACATATATACAATAGAATAGTAGTCGCAAGTTAAGATTATATCGCAGGCTCAAACAAATTCGTTTGAACGAATCTCGTGGCAGAATATTTTTTGTGACACGATAAAATCTTTTTCTATTCGTCGTAAAGGTAGCAGACGTTCGCTTTATTAATTCCCCGATATTTTCGATCAACGGAACGGATAGCCTTTTGAGGATACCACAACGAAATGAAATTATTAGTTTGAATATAGGGTATTCTCGAAGCGTAATAATAAAGATGCGTGAACGATGGTAGAGTTATGGGTGAATGGGAAGCTTCATAGCCCCGCTAGGGCGACTCTGAAAATAACCGGACACGGGGTAAACTTTCATTTTCTCCCCGTTCCTCTGTGCGCGCACCGTTTTCCCTGAAAACCGCGGACAAATAAACGCGCTGTTAAGAATAGAAGAACACCATAGCCGGTGCAAAGGGTTCGTTTCCGTGTTCGTAACACGTGGTTTCCATCCTGAACGCATAATGTGACGCGCCAACGTCAACCTTCGTCGTCGTATCGAACCTCTCCGTGCTTTACTCTTCCTCTTGAAAGAAGAAGAAAAAAAAAAAAAAAAAGAAAACGAAGAAAGACTTTGATGGAAATAAGATTTCCTATTTCTTCTGAGAATTTTCTTCGCAGATGTCGAAATTTATAGACTTTTCGATGGTAAACGTTTTCACGTGAATAGTTGGAGTTCTTGTGAAATCAATCGTTTCATCAAAGTACAAGCGAACATCAATTTTCTTCGCCGTGACTTCACGGACTGAACCGTGTCTTTTGTGTCGAAAGAAAAAGAAGAATTTTCTCCTCGGCTATCACGGATATTGTTAAAATTTACAGACTTTTCAACAGTTATCGCTAAATTAAGATAAATTTTTATGTAGCTTTTTTATTTTGTTTCTCGTGATAACTGATATTGAACAGATGTTAGTTATTTGTTTTATAATAATAGAAGCGGGCGAAGGGCCCGCTTTTTCGAAGTTATGAAAACATCTGACGATTGGAAAATTTTCCTTCGCGTTCTTAGGTTTCGTGATCGCCATGTTGGCGGCTATTGCGTCTGCTACGTGACGCGCGTGGCTTCCGTTTTCGGCGTATCCGGCCTTCTACCGAATTAATAGTCGCAAACGATTAAAGTTGCGGGCCGTTATGCGCGCTCTTCGTAACACGATCCTGGCCTACACGACAGGAAGCGCTATAACGGATGTTTTCGGCAAATATCATGCCACTGTAATATCATCGAGATCTCGAAACGATGTCCAATAAATTCTTCTCTCTGTTCTTCCTCTCAGCAAGTCAACAAAATTTTAAAACTCTATTGAAATTTTTCTTTCCACATGCATAGGTATCTTACTGTTCGTTTTCACAGTGTGTTGCAAATTTATTTTATTTAAGATACAAAGATTCTCTCGTTAAATCTTTGGTGTCTGCCCTTATCGTTCTATATTATAAAATACTAATATTATATAAATAATAATATATATTATAATGTGATATATAAAATAGAAAATAAAATAATATATATATTATATATATAACAAATATAATATTATATAAAATATTAATTTAATTAAATAAATTAATTATATTTATTATAGTATATGTAATTACATGTATACATAAATAATTATATATATATATACTGTAGTATTTATATACTTTTATTATTACAATTATATTATATATTATTATATTTATTATAATTATATATATATACTATAGTATTTATATACTTTTATTATTACAATTATATTATATATTATTATATTTATTATAATTAATTTAAGATATTTCATAAATATAATCATACATAATTATGTATATGGTGGTAAATAAAATAGTGGTTTTTGCATCAAGTTTCTAATTCTTCATCAGGAATTTGTAAGAACAAGCAGAACTTAATAAGACATCGATCCTGTTGATTATTACAACTGTTATAGCAAGTTGATGCACGACGAAGAACATCAAACGGAAAAAGAAACTTTATCGGACCCCTTAATGCACCTCTTAAATATACTTCTGCCCAAACGGACAGAAGACTATTCTCGTTCCTCGAGATCTCTGATCTACCCCATCCGCCTACGTTTAATTTTTACTTCACTTCACGATACGCTTCGTTCCTATTTAATCCTATTTCTCAGAACTGATTGCGAGATAGTCGACATCTCTCCCGTCAAACACAATCTCCTGTAGTAACTGTTACGAGTCTATATATACAAGATGTACATTAATTAGAATTTCGTGCGAATTTTTTTCTTTTCTCTTTTTCTAAAACCGAGATCCATCGTTTATGTTATTAGGTGTCGAATACAGCATCGAAACCTGCCAGAGAGAAGAAATTTTCCAAACTTCTCATCTCGTTGCAATTCTTTACTATCTAAATCACGGAACTCTTTGCTTCGGGGTACAAAAAGAGGGAGACCGGGCCGGGATATAATGCGGATAATAAATTGCGAGGAGAACGAGACGACTCACGCGTGATGTTGGACAAATCTAAGAAAGTCGGCCGGTTTCGTCGCCGCGATCGCGGCGTTTCGCACGTGTTCGCCATATTTTTCTGCAGGACAAACTTCTCGGCCATTTCTTCTTTCACTCGGTCCCTTTTCTCGCGCGCGTGTCGCTTCACCACCGCTAATAAATATTCACCGACGATCTACCACCGATTCGCGTTCACTTTCATTTCCGTCGATGATGGAATAAGCGAAAGAGAAACAGAAGAGAGGAGAATCACGCTCGGAGGATCGGATCGAACGAACACCACGTTCGATTTATCGTTGACGACTGATCGGTTCGAAAGGATTCCGATACGTGGAATGACCACCGTCGAATTCGAACTGTTTCCCCCACCAATGATCGACGTTCGCGTCATTGTTTTCACGTACGGACTCAGAAATCAGATGATGCCTATAATTATGACAGGCGAGAGTAGAATAGTTAAGTAGATGTGCCCTGTGTCTTCGTTTGTTTCGGATTGAGACAAAATTCTGTCATGAAGCATATGTCCTTTCCTTTCTTCTTTTTTTTATAGGAATATTAAATCTACTTCTCTATGAGAGAATACCTTTCGTTAAAAAAAGAGAAGAAAATTCAGTAAGAATTGTCGTGTATATATATATATATATATATACATATACTTGTAAGTATATTGGAAAATTATTATATAATATTATGTAATATCGTATTATCGTAATACGATATTACATATTTTGATAATATATAATATTGTAAAATATTACTTTAACATTTATTTATTATTATATACTTATTTTATAAAATACGTTTGTCTCTATATTACTTTAACATTTATTTATTATTATATACTTATTTTATAAAATACGTATCAATTGGACATCAATCGAGTATTGTAACATTTCGTTAAACGAAAGAAGAGTAAAATTGGAAATAGAGAAATTCCACGGGGAGGAATATGAAAATAATATATATATATATATACGGGGCGGAATATGAAAATAATATATATTGAATGAAATCTGTTGATAATTTAATCAGAGAGATCCTCCGTTGAAGCCTGTCAAACGGCACAACAGTAGAAGAAACGATGGCACGGTGTAGAAGAAGAAGAAGAGGGTAGAGCGGCGCAAAGATGGTGGCAGTTGGCTGCCATTTGTATTCGGCGCAGTGCACCGGTCCCCGCATACGATTAGCATATACTGCGTATCCTGCGCATCAGGAGGACAACGTGCTTTCGAATGCACGAAATTATCTTCGCCGAGGAATTCTCGAAGGACGCGTTATAAATAATCACCATCGGATTCCCAGATTTCATCCCCCGTTCGTTCCTTGTTCCTTTCTTCATCTACCATTCATTCCACGAAAAAAAAAAAAAAAATTTCTTGTTTGCGTGTAATCTCCTTAGAAAATCTGTAAGACCGCTTGAAGAAATCCTTGGTAATTAACGTTAAGGTGCTCTGATAAGTGACAAATAAATTACCAATAAATAAATCAATAAATCAATGAATATACCAAAAGCAATATTTTAATTTATCAAGTAATACCGGAAAAGTAAAAATGCATTTCGTGCGGCGAAACTTAATAAACACAAACCTTTCAGAACACCTTGTACACGCACTTTCGATCAACGATGAGATCGATTAGCGATCGATGCGTTCGTCCGTACATTCTTCATCGTCGCATTGACGCGACGACAACGTCACAACGGTTCATTAGAATTTTTAATCGAGGCCATTGTTGCGCGCGATGATTTTTCGACGCTTTTTAAACGCGCCCTTAAACGATATATGGAACACTGGGGCACATTTGTAAACAATGGAGTGGATCAGTTATGGCTGCGAGGAATTTCCCTCGAAACGAAATTTCGTAACATCAATGCACCTCTATTGATGTTTCATAATTAATGTATAATATAATTATATTATATTACAACTTATATTATATTATATTACACTAACTTATACATAATTATATTATATTAATGTATAGTAATAATGAACGAATCGAAGAGATAATATAAACAATAAAAGTAACGTTACCAAAATACTCCATGCTTCGTTTCGCGTAATGGTTCTCCTCCTTGATCTTCATTTTTCCAACGTTGTGCGGCGTCTCGCGCGATTATCAATCTCGTCGTGGCTAGGAATTTTTCAATGCTAACACACGGCGCTGGTCATTTTTGCACCCCGCTGAATAACACGCGTCGCCTTCGTGGTTGCACGAATTTCCGCACGTCACCGCGACGAGATCGCTCGACGCGGAATACCAATGGCTTCCGATACGGGGAAATGTAATAAAAATCGGAGAAGAAAGAGGGAGGACGGAGATATCGGCGAGAGGGACGAGAAAACAATAACGGAAGAAAAAAACAACGTCCGGCTGGAGCGCGGCGCGCCTCGTCACTGAATATCATCTCGAGGGTTGATTCGGGAGACGCGCTGATTCGGGGAACTGCGCCGTTCCGCGCATGCGTCGCCCGCTGCGCATGGATCTGCGCAGACGCCGCGTTTCAAATATCTCGCGATTACACGTGGTCGTCTCACGATTGTCGATAATTGTAATCGAAGACCCCCGAAGACCGATCGCTATTATTCTGTTAAAATTCTTTTCTATTAAAAAAAAAAAAAAAAAAAAAAAATGTAAATATTCTGCAAGTGGAAAATAGACGAAAGGAAAATGAAAAGGGAAAAGGAAACACAGTGGTCGAGTTATAACAATTTCGTCAATTTTATGAGAATCACGAGAAGTAACTCCAGATGCGTATGGTACGATTTACATTACGCGCAAGAGCAAAACGAATCATTTCTCATTAAGAGTTAAACGAGCACGATACACGATACGCGATAACAGGAGAATAATGGTCAGTTTCCTAACTTATCTCTTAACCATGTTCACGCGCGAGATTACACACTGGACGCGATGTTTTTGTTTGTTCTTCTTCTTTTAAGAGCGATTGTTATCGTGTAATTAATCGAAGTTACGAACGGCGAGTAGCTATCTCGACTATTAGACGAGAAGAAAGATCGACGCCTCTCGAAAATGAGAGCCGGATAGCGATCGCGCTATGTCGACTTCGGGGTGGTTTAATTAAACGCTAATTGAGTTAATTAAGGAAGAATCGCGCGAGCATTCCTGGACGTCTTTTAGCAAGGCGACTCTCGAACGAAACTCGCGTACTATTTAAAGTAGGCAATTGTTGCACGCCGATGCGTTTTCGCTATCGTTCGAGGCACGAGATAAGAGAACGCGCAAACTCCCCAGTCCTAAGTAAATATGTCGTAACTCTAGACAGAAGTAGGCAGACGAACGATAATCGCGAACGTGAACATTCTTGTGAATCATTGCTAGATTTTCTTACTGGACGTGGAACACGAGAATTCATTTTGTATAATAAATGTTGAGTGCGAAACTATGCAAATTGGGAGATATATGAAATACTCATATATATATATATATATATATATATAGGTCTAATTAATGATCTCGTCTATCCGAATATATCTTTCACGAAATATACTGCAGTTTCAACGACAATAATTTTGTTGTCAAGGAGCAAAAAAAGTTCTACGGAAATTCATAAAAAATTCCTTTATCGCTGAATCACCTTTATCGTTGCACGCCACTTTTAACAGTATCGCTTAAGTGCAGGTACCCTCTTCCCTCGCTTCTCCCTCTCTAATTTCCTTCTTTTCCCTCAAATTAAGTTCTTCACGGAGCGCTTGACACCGAGACACAAAGAGCCCGTACATGTGGAGAGTTGAGCCACGATCGCCAGCGATTTTCTCGACGAAAAACCTTGAACAGGGCGTCCATTCACAGAGAAATCGAAATTCCAGCAAGTCGCGTTTAGGCGGCTCCCTTTTACACGCTCCTATTTCCGCTGCCGCTGCGCAACCGTCTGCTAGGAGGTTCTACGACGTGCTGCTGCGTTTTTTCTTCGCACGAAGCAACTTCGCCACGAGTTGGCTGTTCTCCATTGACGCAATAGTCAATCTCCTCGCCTTTGCTCCGATAAATTTCGAGCGAACGTTGCAGAGGTACACGGTGGAAACTTGTTTTGGGGAGAAAGAAAGAGAAATTTTTAAAGAGGCGAGAGAATTAACTGGAGAAATCTTTGTGGTGTAAATTTTAAAGTAAAGTTCGTTCAATTTGGAAACGTTTAGTTGAGGCAGGAAGTAGTAATAAAGGATCGTTTCGAGAGAGAGAAACAGAGAGAGAGAGAGAGAGAGAGAGAGAGAGGTACAAAGGAAGACGTAATGAAATCATCGTAAAGATAAGAGTTTCGTTTTAGAAACATTCCGGCAGGTTTTTAAAGAACATTAATTACAGTATATTGCTTCCGTTGGAAAGCGTTTCCTTCCATAGAAAACGAGCGAACAGGTCGCCTGATGTGTGTCCATGGAATAACAAGGAACGGGGAAATCATTGGTTCCAGGTATTATCGCGGCGGGAATAATAGGCTATCTCTTTAAAATACGATTCATCTCTGTCATCAATTAAAAATACAATTTATCTGTGTCACCAATAGTTTCGAACATCGGAACTAATTTAACCAATATAACCAAATAATAATGATATAACTAAATATTTTATAATCTAAATAACAAAGGGCCAATTTTCTTCAACTTTGTCGATTCGTTCGTGATATTAAAAAAAGAAAGATCGATTTTGATTTCTACAATTTACAAAATTACACCTGTTTTATCATCAAATTGCAACTTCTGTCTTGTAACATGTGATTCTGTTCAAAAAGCATTTTCGTCGTGAAATTCTTCGAAAAACAAATTCACCCTCGACCCATCGCCACGAAGAAATCGAATGTGCGAATGAGAATTACTCCGATCTCTCTCCAATCTAATCTATCTATCGCCAACTGTTCGATGTAACACAAGAAGTTAGCCCCTCTCGAGAGAGCGTGGAGCTTCCTCAGAGTCGCCTGTTTCTTTTTTTTTTTTTTTTTTTCTTTCTCTCTTTCCCCTCGACGCAAGAAACATCTAGGACAAGCCTTCGCTTGTTACTTTGAACTTAGATAAACGCGCCCCTCCTCCACTATCTCGGGCTCGATTATAATTTGACGGGCATTTAATGCGCGCCGAACAAAACGACGGCTGCCCGGACGAATATTTTATTTGACAGACTAAACGCGATAGTAATCCGTTTACGGCCGCCGCTTGACCCTCGCGTAACCCCCTAACTGAGAAATTGGGCCTCTCCAATTAAGGAAACAGCCGGGAAGAGAGAGCGTGCGGGCCGTTCGAGCCGAGGATACGAGTCTTTAAGCGTCCCGGAGCACGGCTTCGCGGCGTCTTGTTGCGCGTGTCGCGCATAACAAGCTGTACCACGCTACGTTACGAGCACATCGTGGCGAGTATACGTTTTGTTGCGGCGTCGAGGTGAAGAATTAACAGGCATCGGGTTGAGATTGATAGCAGAAACGATCTTGGTAGAAAGCGTCGGGTGTTTATGGGAAGGATAATTTGTTCAGCGAGTAGGTAGTAGCACATTGGGTCAGACAGTAATCGTATCGAGGGGATTGAATTTAGGCGAAGGGAAAAGAAAAATAACGCGAAGGTAAGGTGCAGGATCGTACGGAATTATATTCTTATAACTGAACGTAATTAATAACTGTATAAAAATAGGCTTTTGGAGACCTCTGATACGTAACGTTAATTGTTATAAACAATGTTGTACAACAATGATTACGTTTGCATTGTATTACTCTTGTGTAAGTGTACATTTATATAGTATATTATATTCTTTATTTCTTTAGTTTCCCATACGTTTTACTTCAGAACCCTACTATAGGACTATAATGTTTTACTCCTCCTATACACTATACACTATACATTATACGATACGCTATGCTATATTATGTTATACTACACTATACTATACGACAGATGCTTCGCTTCTTACGGCGTTTTCTTTTTTTTTTTTTTTTCCTTTTCAATTTCCCATAAATTTCTTCTTCCCGATACTTTCCATTGTCTAGAATGGAAGTGAAAATTAAATAACTATCGAAAACTTTGTTCTATTCTTGAAAATAAAAAAAAAGTCTCATAAGATGAAATTGAATATTAACTCGAATGAGTTAATAAACAAAAATTCAGTATCTGAAGTATTTCAGGCATATTTTCTGTTCAACGCGAGCTCTGCGATTGTATGAAATTTATTTCTGTCTCTGATAGATCTAGAGCGACGGGAACAAATAGTACTCTCTGATTGATTTAATTGGCAGCGATCAATCAATAATTATCTGCTCGTTCCCGACGACATCTGGTCCTATTATATTTCTTTGTCGATTCGTCGATCTTAAATAAATTCTATATATATATATATATATATATATACACACACACACACACACATATAGGTCATATATATATGAGACTCGTAACGTGGCGACTAATATTGATATGGTCCGTATACGATGTCATATAGTTATAAATAAATATAATATATAATAAATATATGTAATAAATATAAATAAATATAATATATAATAAATATATGTAATAAATATAAATAAATATAATATATAATAAATATAAATAAATATAATATATAATAAATATAAATATAAATAAATATATGTAATAAATATAAATAAATATAATATATAATAAATATAAATATAAATAAATATAATATATAATAAATACAAATATAAATAATATATATAATATATATAATAAATATAAATATAAATAATATATATAATATATACAATAAATATAAATATAAATAATATATATATAATATATATAATAAATATAAATATAAATAATATATATATAAAATATATAATAAATATAAATATAAATAATATATATATAAAATATATAATAAATATATTCATATATATATATGAAAAGCAACGATTGTAAAATAAAATGGCTAACAGTAGCCTCGTAATTCTGCAACTGAACAATTCAATAATTGCTGGGTTATTATTAGAAATGCTAGATCATTATTACTCCATTAATAATTCCACTTTTACGTTCCAAGAATTGATCATTAAACGGAAAGCGCTAGATGTAACAGAAAATTATAATCGTACAAGCACGAAACGTTAACAGTATCCAATAATAAGTTCGTTGTTTTTAATTTCTACAAACTAACAAGTAATTTGATATCGATTGCACGAGAGACTATAATTATTCCGCGGTGTAGACTTTCCCATCATCGTTCACGATTTATTATCCCAGAGCTTGAATATACTTTTCTACGCGAGGGAACACACTGACGGAAAATTGTGGCATAAATTTATCGAGGCTCGAAGAGGTGTGTCTGGTTATTCCCGAACTTTCAAGACTGGGCAGCTTAACGAGCTCGGAACTTTCCGAGTCATGATCTTCGTAGGCGGTCCACTCATTACGGAAACAAAGGGACAGCCTGGGATCATTCGATTACGTCGATTCGTTAAACATGCAAATCCTCGTTTCAGCTCGACGCTCTGTCGAGTTGAATTCGTTCAAACTTATCTGAATTTCTCCTCCGTTTATCTTTCCTGTCACGTGGAAAGAATATTATTTCATTGACACTGGCGATCTAACCGAAAGAGAAGATTTTTTTTTTTTAGGAGAAAAAGAAAGGATCGCGTTTTGAAAGAAAACAGTGGGTACCTACTTCCATTTTATTGCAGAATAATTTTCCAGAGACGTCGAATGCAAGAAATTCTATTTCACTTCAAATAAAAATTTATTTAATGAATAAATACAGAGAAATTTTTTTCTATCGCGAGAAATACTCGCGGAAAGAAGGAAATGTAGAGTTTAAATGAAATCGGAGATAAATGAAATATTCGAAAGAATAAATTATACGAATAAATTAAATAATAAATTTGAACAAAATAAATGGAATATGAGAGATGTGAAATTTCATGGACTCGTAACGTCAGTTTTTTTTTCTGTCTGATATACGAAACACGGTGGAGGAGGATAAAGTGTGAGATACATCGGAAGATATACGAGAACGTCCCTCAAAATAAATAGCCTTTTCCTATCGCGGCAGACCCATATCTTCTTTTTCTGGGCCTGAAAGAGCAAACAAGATGGCACGGATTTATCATATCTGAAGATGAGATCTTCCTCCACTTCGACAAAATCGCTTCAAGGTAGTAGTCTAGGATGTCTAATAAATTCATTGGAAATTCACTGAATCACCGGATACTAATTTCAATCTCAAATTCGAGCCTTTGAAAACCCTTCGTAAAGCATTCGACAGAGTGAAACGTGCTGTTGAAAATGCAAAGTAAGTTGATCCTATGATTTTATGATAATATTTGGTAGTAAAATTTTGTAAATCTCAAATGGCATAATGTTACAACGTTTCGGAAACGAAAAGTTATATTCTTCTGTAACCATTGAAATCTTAAAAGATCCAATTATATTGATAAAAATTATTGATCGTGATTAACAAATCATTGATATACTAATATTGAAAAAAAAAATTATGAAATCAATTGAACATAGTCTCGTAGGAAATATTGTACTGTAATATTTCCAAGATTACGAACAAGATTATTATTATGCGTGTTCTTTTGTATAATAATATTAATTAATTAAAATAAATAAAATAATAAATAATTAATTAAAATAAATAAAAATAATAGTTAACACGTTGCTTAATTAATCTTGCAATTTTACACGAATTACATCCACGAAGACACGAAATTTAGTCGCAAAACCAAAAGAAACTCTTTGTTCAGAGAATCTTCCAATAAAATTGAAACGCGAGATTAATTTTAATATTTCCATATAAACGTCAATAAACTCGCTATCAATTTTCCTCGAGCGTCGAAGAAATTAAAGCTGAAGAAACTTCTCATTTTCAATCGCCCAATAATCGAGCGGTATAATTGAAACGAGAGATTAATTTTTCATATAAACGTCAATAAACTCACTATCAATTTTCCTCGAGCGTCGAAGAAATTAAAGCTGAAGAGAAACTTCTCATTTTCAGTCGACCCAATAATCGACGTAAGTAAATCTAGCAGTAAAATCGAAACGGGGGAATTAATTTTAATATTTCCACGCAGTCGCTGCCAATTTTCCTAGAGTGTCGAGGCAATTAAAATTGAAGGAGCTTCTCACTTTTTAGTTATCCATATGCGCCGCAGCGAATGTCGCGGTAAAGTTAAAGCGAGATCATTAAGCTCGGGAAATATAATTTCGTGAAACTTCAAAGCACGGGGCTTCTAAGGGACGATTGGTGTAAAATTCGCGGCAATTTCCTTTCTTTTTTTTTTCCTCTCTCTCTCTCTCTCTCTCTCTCTCTCTCTCTCTCTCCACGGATGACGTAAAAAATACAGAAGAAGAGCGGCTATGGGTGTAGAACGAGTGGTGAATGTCGATGCACCGTGGAAAATGCATATGAAACACGAAAATAAGCGGCCGCCGGCCGGATAAAAATAATAGAAGGGCGGCTGTGAAAACAGAAATAGAAACGGGACTTAACGCCGTTGGACCAAGGGGTCGGCTGGTTGTTTCAGCCAGCGACATTTACCGGCGATTGTCGCTAAATCGCTCTGCACCGTCACGGAAACAAGTTTCGCCGACTTCCGTTCCACAGTTCATTCCCGTCGATTCGTCGACATTTCCCTCCTACTGATGGTTTCCTCTGTAACTTGCAGTTACGTTGATAACAAGTTTGTTCAGTTGCAAAACAATTTACCCGCAATAGTTCGTAATTTGATTTCGAACAAACGTAGAGTACAACGTTTAATTTTTAAGTAATAATAGGTGACTGGGATTATTGTCCGTATCAATGAGTATTGTCCCATTTGCGCGTTGCAATAAATTTGAAATAAATTGCAAAAGGACTTGTAAAATGAATAATGATACAAAGGACTTTTAAAGTAACTTTGTTAATAAAAAATACGTTCTTTTTATTTTTATAAGCTCCTCTGTATAATTTAAGTTTCTACAAATAGAAACACGCTAATGCTGACACTTACTTTATAGTAACTTACGTTAGATTATTATTACCAATAATTAATAATTAATATTATTACTAATATTCATTATTTTTAATATTATTAGTATTATAATAATATTATAAATAATTAACAATTAATATTATTACTATTATAATAATATTATAAATAATTAACAATTAATATTATTACTATTACTATTAATATTATTACTATTACTTATAATAATATTATAAATAATTAATAATTAACAATTAATATTATTACTATTACTTAATAATATTATAATATAATAATAATAATATTATAAATAATTAATAATTAATAATATTATAAATAATTAATAATTAATAATATTATAAATAATTAATAATTAATATTATTACTAATATTTATTATTATTAATATTATAATATTATAATAATAATATTAATAATATTATAAATAATTAATAATTAATATTATTACTAATATTTATTATTATTAATATTATAATATTACAAATAATTAATAATTAGTATTATTATTAATATTATTACTATTATAATAATATTACAAATAATTAATAATAAAATTGAATCAAAAATTCCAAAACCAAGTAATTTTATCGAAAACTTCTGTGAACCTTTCACCGAGTCGAGAGTTAAAATTCTCACGAAATTCGATTGAAATAGAAAACAATTTATTCGATCTGGCCGCAAAATGAAGTCACTCTCCCTTTCTCTTCATTTCGTACAATTTAATCGCCTCCTCGACACGATCCACCGATTGATAGCCGAGCGTTGTTCGAAACGTCGTGCAAATGATTCGCGCGCAGCCGACATTCGTGCGAGAGTTATCGACAGAGGAGCAACTTGCGGTACTTCCGGTTCGCCGAATAAATCGCAGTTTGCCGGACATCGCGTATTGACCAATCAGAGTTCGTTTAGTCACTTGATGATCACTCACGGCGCGAATCAAAATCCGGCTTCGAAATCGTCTCCTCGCGTCCCCTCCATTCCCTATCGTTCTTCCCTTTCACCTTTCTTTCTTTTCCCCGGTTTTAATTAACCCTCGTTTGAAAGGTTCGTGGCCGTCTATTAAGGGCGCAGTAGGGATTTCATAATTCGATACGCGGCGACTGACGAAAATAATTGCCGCGTTTTAGAGGGGATCCAGACGTTCGAATTTTATTTCCTTTTATTCGCGTTCTCGCTTTCAGAGGATAAATTACAAAGAGAGGTTCTTTCTTCATTGTCCGTTGGAGGAGGAGGAGGAGGAGGAGGAGGAAGAGTGTTCTTGAAAGGGACCGAGTGACTGAGCTGAAATCTCGGAGATTTTCCGATTGTTGAACAAGAACTCCAGTTTCCTCGAGATAATTTTCGTTCGAGTAATATGATCAAAGTCGGCGCTTTCTCGTGGAATGAGGATCCAAAGGAGTATACGTTGAACCTGTACGTGAATTCGCGAGGGATCTATTTTCTTTCATAGTAAAAATATATTCTTTTTTTTTCTGTAAAATATGTAAAATTTTTCTTGTAAAATTGTAAAACAAGGTACAAGGTTTTTTGTACAATTGTAAAATATTTTTAATTCGAACTGAAAGCAATTTAATCGTTGTTCGTCGTTATTATTTTCACTGAAATTTTCACGTGTTTTATTGTATTTGGTAGAAAGATGGCAATAGATCGTTTCTACTTCAACTTTAATGTCAATGACGTGAGAAATATATGACAACGTCATTCATTTCTTTTCTTCTTCTTTTTATTCTTCCATTCGTTCATTTCTCTTTTCTTCTTTCCCTTTCTTTCTACTTCTCTTTCTCTTTCCATTCTTCTTTAATTAATTGTAAGTCCTAGGAAAAAAATTCCTAATTGTAAGACAAATTCCTTCCTTTCCTTCCCAAAAAGACAACACTTCAACAAATTCTGATTCCTTTCTCATTCATAAATTTCAAATTTCAGTGTCAACTTGTGGTGTAACACTTACGATGAAGAGCATAGTTGGATCAGTAATTGACGAGAAATTGTGAATGATTTAAATTGACATAACTTCGTAAAAGATCCATTGATCAGAAGATCAATCTATCTCATTTTGAAGCGTAAAATGCTCTACTTTGACAAATTTAAGTTCTTTAAAAAAAGAAAAAGTAATTTTCGACTGGATCCATCGTAATTTCGAAGATTGAGCTCTCTTCTTTGTAATGACTTCTATAAAACTTACTATACGATTTTTTTCCCATCATTTTATCAAACTTTGAACGTTTATGGATTTCTCAAATTTCTGCCTAATATTCAAAGTTCGAAATGATGAAGAAAAAAAAAAAATTGTATCGCTCAAAGGGAAAACAGTCGGTGGATCCAGTCGTGGAAAAAATTTTCATCGTTCTCAGAAACACTGTCTGAATTTTGCGAATTTTCGGCGAAAGAGTATCCTAATGACGCAACGTCATCTTTGAGAAAAAATTAATACAAAATACTGACAGAAGCTTTACACTTTAAAATAAGATCATACTGGATCGTTGTATGATTCTCTTTTACAAGCTAATTAGTCAGTTTAAATTATCATCGTTTTTCACCGTTTCTTGGTCTAATTATGCTCTTCGCTGTATATTATCGAAAAGTGGAAGACACTGGGTCCGATCACTCGATAAGGAGTGATCCACGTTGCTTTCGTTCCGGATGTTTGGCCAGTTTCCGGCTGTATATCAATAAATTTCCTTTGTTAGAGAAACAAATCAGATGGAAGTAACTCGGGGAAATTGGTCGAACCACAGAGAGCGTAATTTGCAATTTTGCTACGGTGAATCAAGTGGTTGTGCTCGTTAACCGGTCAAATTACCGCGATTAATGATGTCGAAGGACGACCGACGGATAATTAAGAATAATTACGTTCGAAAGGAAGAATTCTACCTTTACCTCTTTTTTCGTTTCCTTCTTTTCTTTTTTTCTAGAACGGGACGATGCAAAAAGACGGAAGATAACTTCCTTTGACTTTCAGTCTGTCCGGTGTAGCTGAGGTTAACGATCAAACAATAATGAGATAATATACCTAGTTGGTTTTCTATCAGAGATAACATGAATTTCTTTTTTCGTCCTTGGCGATGTGTATTGTGAGGTAAAAAATATCTTTACAGTACACTGATGTTATTGAGCTGATAATAATTCAGGGTATTTATTTAGTATTTATTTTTAATATTTATTCGAACTTTTATCTTACGTTCCTTATGAATTAATTTTTTTTTTTTATTTCTAACCTTCTACGCTGTTTGTTTCTTATATTTTCAAATTCTTATAGTCCCGATCTTCGACATTCTCAATTCTTTTACTTCGATCTTCTACGATCACTCAACTTCTTGTATTTCCAAATTTATTTTCTACATCTCCAAAATTTCCATGATATTATATTACAATATAATATTATATTATTTTTTGTTTCTCACATTTCAAAATTTGCATTCCTAGTCTCCTACAATTTCATACAATTGCATCAACACTATGTATATAAATTCATCCTCTGAATCTCCAACATTTCCAATAGCTTTTGTTTTTCATATTTCAAAATTTATTTTACATTTCTAGCCTCCTACAATTTCATATAATTGCATTAACAAACAACAAATATATATGTATATATTGTGGACAAAAGGAGTATATATAAATATATATATATATATATACATATATATAGAATTGATCAAATTCTTTTTGTCTAGAATTTTCGAAGTATGTACACGCTTTCCAAAACATCAACTTCACAGACGAAGAAATGTCAGCTGCCTAAGAAACGAAGAGGAGAAAAGAAATTAACAGGCGTATCACGCTGTGCATCAATTTCGAAACAATAACGACACGTGTAACACGCGAACGGCGGTTGTCGAATGAAGATCGAACAGGGCAATCAAGGGAGGAAGGAAATCGAGCGGCTGCGTTCGTCCGGAAACGAAGTTCGAGCAAGGGTGGGACCGGAAATCGTGCACGGCCGACACCAGGAAGTATAACCGGTAAATATACACGCGGATGGAGAGAGGCATGTGCCGGTGGAATGCTTAATTTCACGGTTATTGACCGGCATCTTGCAGACAGATCCATCGCGACCTGCACTATTGTCTGCTTAACATGCCATCGAACGAGCCTCGTTACGAGAAACAGTTAATTATTATTCTGCATCTCCGCGTCGGCGGGAACAGCCGGCCACGTATTTTCTGATCGTCTACAAACGATACGAATTGTGCACGAATTATGAAAAGAAACTGAAAACTTGCTTGCGAGAAGCGGAAAGAAAGAAGGGTTAATTCTTTGGTGGATGAATCGTATATTTAGTTTCGTCAATAACATGGAACAGTTATTAACAGTTGACGGATTTTTATATAAATTTTGTGGGCAATCTGAAGATGCAAAGAGGCAGAGAATTATTGAAAGTACGTAAGAAGTATTTGCATTAACATCTCCACTGTTTTTGTCAGAAGATTGCGGATTTTACTTTTGCAATTCATATAGATTTATATTTCTGTGAAAAGAAAGACTTTTGTCGCCTGTACTGTATTTTAGATATTTTATATATTTTATATATAATATATATTTTATAATATATTATTTTATATATTTTATGATATATTATTTTATATATTTTATAATATATTATTTTATATATTTTATATATAATACATATTTTATAATATATGTTTTATATATTTTATATATAATACATATTTTATAATATATTATTTTATATATTTTATAAGATATTTTATGTATTTTATAATATATTATTTTATATATTTTTTATTACGTATTACGTATTTTCATACTTCCACGTTTTTCACAAGTGCAATCGAGTCAACCACAATATTTTCTTTCCTATTTCTCAAGATCTTCAGCAGAGATATTTTTTTACATTACATCATTCTCAACCATTTTCAAATCATGTATGACTAATAACCATAACATTTTCTTTTTCAACGAATGAAGCAAAACTTCCAATCACTCTAAAACCTTTGAAAGACATTACACTCTCAATTATTATTCTTCAACCTGTAAAAAATGTGCCTGTAAAACACTCATCTGTTTCTTGTGCCAATTTTTCTCATAAAATGTCACGTTATACAGAACCTGTACAATCTTCACATTATGACTATTTTGTTCCATCTTATCGCGAACAAATGCACGTTGACGAAGAAGCGTGTTACTTTAAACTGCGTTGTTTCTTTAATCAACAAAATTTCCTTTCCTCCTGAAAACACCTTGTGTCACCTTCGTATACATATACACACTGCTCACCAAAATTAGGAGATATTTCAAAATGAGTATGAAGCGATAAAAAAAAGGAGCGTTTGACTTCTTTTTATTAAACTTTCAAGAACATCAGAAAATGTTACGTCGTTTGCTCGTTCAATAATAATAAAAAAAAAAAAAAAATCATCATCATCAATCGCTTTCATATTCATTTTGAAATATCCCCCTAATTTTTGCGAGCAGCATATATCCCATATAACAAAAGGAAACGAAAACTATCAGTCTACAAGCCGCGACGTGGTGAAACAACGCCCCGATATCGACATCGATACGTGCAGCGTACACATGTTCTCGCCGGTTGGTAATTTATCACTGTGGAAAGATGTCGATGTCGAAACGGAAGCGCGACAGGTCGCGTTGTAAAGCTGGAATACGAATCAGCGTTGGCTTGGGCCGGCACGGTTTGTTTTAACGACACCCGGGGACACAGGGTGTCACGACAACGTCTCGTCCGGATGCAACGTGGCGTGGTTCCGCAGAACCGGATGCACCGGTTCTTTCGTCGTGCCCGTGCACACACAGTTTATCCTGCCAGCTACGTAGCGTGCCGCGTCGTGAAAAAGTCTGGCATAAAGTGGAGTGTATCCTTTCGACACTGGCTCGTGCACACGCACATGCACAGGCGCTCGAACGACGTGACAGTCTCAACAAGTGAACGAAAACTTCCGGTTCGCCCGGGGAGAACGACAATCTCGTTACTGTCGATGTTAAACAGAGACGTTGCTCCTCTGATTGTTCGTCCGTCCGAGATTTGATTCGCCGGTTGTTGGATTGCTTTGGTACCAATTATTCGTTAGAGATGTCGGAAAGTTATTCATCGGGAGATGATATTTTCATTGATAAGAATGGAAAAGTTATTAGTAGAAATATAATATGAAATAAAAATATGAAATATTTTAAATATGATATAAAATAAAAATAGAAAATATTTTAAATGTGATATAAAATAAAAATATAAAATAGTTTAAATATGATATAAAATAAAAGTATAAAATATTAGAAATATAATATAAAATAGAAATATAAAATATTAGAAATATAATATAAAATAAAAATATAAAATATTAGAAATATAATATAAAATAAAAATATAAGATATTAGAAATATAATATAAAATAAAAATATAAAATATTAGAAATATAATATAAAATAAAAATATAAGATATTAGAAATACAATATAAAAATTTTGTATCGCAGAACAGACGTGTAAGTGTAAATTTATTGAAAGAATTAAGAAATTATTTTCTGTCTTGCTCCGATTTTTAATTGAAACATTTTATATTTTTTTGTTTTCTGTTTTTTTTTTTTTTTTATTCTAAAGTGAATTTTCACTGTTAGACTGAGAAATTTATTTGAGAAATGCAAAAATAATAAATTTAAGTCGACGCCATTTCAATTGTAAGTTTAAAAGTTTCTAGTTTAAACGTTGAAAATAAGTTAATGATTTTGTTCCCTGCGGGCTTAGGCGAATCTAAATCTTTAAATATTTTTTCGGTGTCTGCGATGTAACTGGCGGAATCGAGGATTCTCGAAGTCTGGCCTGCGCGGATATCCACGCTTCATTTCCGGCTTTAATTGAAAACAGAAGCGGAGGACGGTTCGCGAGATCCTTCTCGAATCTTTCCCTACAGTTTCTTATTCAGACTCTCAGTGAATTTCGATATTTCTGTTACAACAGTGAAATTACAATCGCATTTTCTATCAACCTCTACCTTGAAACAGTTATCTATAATCTGTACTCTGAGGATTTTTATCCATTTGTAGGAAATATTCGAAGTATAGTTTCTACAAACCGTAAAACAATTTTCTCCTTTCTGGGTTGTCTATCATGCGAAACTTTCATGTCTTGTTTACTTGGACAAAGCACTTGATTTTGATAAAACATTATATGACAATAAAATACAACGAAGGCGTATTTCTCGTTTCATAATGTTATAAATCTAGTCACCTATGTCACGTAAAATTCATTGTTAGTGAAATTCATCTCATTTTAATTATTCTAAAATATATATAGAGATAGACGATCACAAATAGAAGCGACAATCATGTGACAATTTACATACACACATGTAAATAAATAAAAGCGTCATAACTAAAATAAATAGATTTGTACAATTACGTTTCTGTCTGAACTGAGAAATCAATAATAATTTTTGAAAAAGATACTCGATATCTTTTAAGCAACTATAAAGCGAAAGAAAATCTAGTGTTAAATGCAAATTTGCGCAGAATACAATATAAACAAAAATACAATATATATACAAAATATTCACAATAATTATCTATTTTTAAAGCTCTATTTTTAAAATTATTAAAACTCACGATCAACATTCCGTTTGAAGCTCGTACACGCTTCGAATTCGTCGACCGAGCCGGAAGGTCCCGTGGCTAATTAAATAGCAACAATGGAACACGTGAGACACGTGGACGACATGAGAGTCGCGGCCCGATCACGTGGAATCGTTCCGCGATCGATGGATCACGTATAGCCGTAAATTTTACAATTCGTCAGCTGCGTTTCGGGTGGCTCGGTCGGGTCACAGATCGGGAAACGGGTAGCTCGTTCGAAGAATACTAAGAGTATTAGGCTTCCGGAGACCAAGCACGTCTTCGTCCAGAGACGAAGATTATCTCTCCGAGCCGATCAAAGATCACCGGATATCCTTTAAGGCCGCGATTTCTAATTGGGATTCCACGAGGAATCTGGCAATTTTTCGGGGGTGGTTTCGATCGACGTTGAAAGAAAATATAAAGTAAAAATGAATGTGCACGATTATGGGAATGGGAATAAATGCAGTGTTTAACGATTCTTAAAATTTTCAGTCTAGAGTACTTGTGATTTTGAACCTTTGAGTGACGTCGTGCGGTTATAGATGATTATAATAGTTTGTATTATTATATATTACTATGTATACTGTATTATTATATTATATATATATACACTGTTTGTATTATTATATACTACTATATATACTGTATCATTATATCATATATACATATAAGAGTTTAAGATGTTCAGTTCCATTTTCTATTTTATGTTTCCTTTGGCAATCAAATCAAAATTAAAAATCTCAAAGTTAAACAATGTAAAATTGAAATTTTTGTGGCCAAGCCAGAGTGTTAATATTAATAAAAGAAGAATAGGTCAGTGATATAATTTAATAATTAATTCGTCGTATTGATTTGAACGTTGACTTCTCGCTGTTTGTGTTTCTTAAAAAAGAAGAGAAGTTGAGAAGCGTGTAAAGAATTTCTTGGAAATTGATCCAACTTAATTAATTTCTCACCTTTCAACAGCAGAAAAAAACAAACAAATTTATTATAATTTTACGTTTCTTCGAACAACACTTGAAAGACTATTTTTTGATTGATTTTATCTAATTTGGGCTAAGAAAATAATTTTCACATTAGGAAAATTTTCGAGGAACATGATTGCTCGATTTGATTAAGAATATAAAAAATTCACTCTACGTATTCACCTATTTACATACTACTTGAGTATTTGTGTACTTAATTATTAAGAATTAAATTGTTCCATAAGAATTAACTTTACTATTAAGAATTGTTGAGAATCTAAACAACCATTGGTCACCTGAGTACCAAATCTTCTTTAATACAGTAATCAATTTTCAATTTCTTCATTCAACCTAACCCAAACCTATCTTACTTATCTTCTCAGAAAATTGTATCGACTCCTCTTCCTTACTATCTAATTATCTGATGCACTGTAGTACTGAAAGAACTATCTTAGACAAAATGCTAGTTCCACTTGTACACAATAATTAAGTTCTCATCTATCTTACTTCTCTTTTCAGAAAATTGTATCGATATTCTTCCTACTACGTAGGTATCTAATTATCTCTCAGACTGTCTCAGATAAAACTCTTTTTTAATACAATAATCAAGTTCATTCCAAATCTGACCAATTTCTTCCAAAACTACAGTTTCAGAAAGCTTTCAGAGATTCAGATTCAATGGTATCTAATGGTTTGTACGAGATTCAGATCTTCTTTAATGGTAAACACGACGATTAAACTCGAATTCGACAGGGAAGATCGTGGTCGAACGCTCGCATCTCATCGGTTCGAATTCACAACGAGGCTTTTGTACGTGATTCGAACGAGCATGCGGGCGCGTACAAAGCGAAATTTGGCCCCGTGGGAACGAGCCACGGGTCTCTCCTTGGTTCGAGTGCCGACCATAATCGCCACGTCGCGATTGATCGGCAAGAAAGAAAGGAATCGCCGAATATTCGCTCGTGAGATTCAAAAGAAAGAGAGTTCATGTGATTCCATGCTCTCTTAATCAGCCAATTAAGTCTCGTTGGCTCGTTTATTAATACATCAATGTGGTTTCGGTCAAATCGAAATGGCAATAAATGGAAGAGATCTTTGACATGAGATAATATTCTATCGTGGCGTATGGATTCTCGAGGGACTCTTAATCGCTCGATTTCTCTTCGATCGATGACTATTGTTTGAGGGATAAAGGACTCTGCTCGTATCACGAGTGATCGTAATATTATCTTAATATTTAAAGACTCGAGAGGAGAGTAATTTTTAAAATCAGTTAGATTGTTTATCGTTGCGATAATTTCTCTCTCTGGTTCTTTGGTAGAGTGATTGAAGATTCTTTGAATTAATTCGTAAATCGCTTTTAAAGCTACGCGTAATTTGGCTACATCTTCATAGTCTTCCAGACATCAAAATCTTAATTGTCGAAACGTGTATTTCACGAATTTCAAAATGTCCATTTTCAAAATTGAGAAGTTTTCTGAAGAAAGAATCCTGTGCTTCCTTGGTGAATATGGCACTACATGTAAATGCAAATTTCCTAAATAAACAACAACGTTCATTGTGAAAGTACTTTCTTTAGTATCAGTGACTCATTAAACGCCAAAGAAACCTGCTCTTCCGTAAATTAACAACTTTCCTTCAATTTTCATCAATTGAAAAAATTTCGTTTCACGAGTCCTCTTCTCAGAAAGCTCCTCGATTGTCCCTCGATCGTTGCTGATTCGTCTACTCACCCCTGCTCGAAGAACTGCGATGCCTTCTACGTCTGGATCTGCTGCAAGACCTCGGCTTCCGGTCTTCCGCTTGGACAACACCATCTACGGTATCTACAGGCGCTGGCGGAGCCATTGTATTAGGCTCGACGAGAACTGTGGGATTTTGCGGTTGTCTTTTGGGGACGTCTTTGCTCGAGGGGCCTCGATCTTTGCCTATGAAGGTGCTGATCGAGTGTCTCCTTCGACTAGCTGTTGCTGATCCTGCTGCTGGCAACGTGGACGAGAGATTGTAGTACCTGAAATAAATTGAAGAAATAAGTGACAGTTACACCGACATTAATTAATGAACTGCGGATTTTTATATATATTTTTTGTAGGCTAAATTAATTTTTTTTCTCACTTGATTTCATTGTTGACCTAGGTTTAATAGATTTAATAGATTTATTAGGTTTAATAGATTGGATATTTTTTTATTATACATTAATGTTACGTTTGCATTATTCTCGTTTGAATTATTATTTATATTATTATTCATTATATTATTTTCATTTGAATTACCAACCTAGCATCATCGACGTGAAATTTACATTTTTCTCTCTTGATTTTATTACTGACCTAGTAATTAGATTTAACAGACAACTGTGGATTTTTTTTAAATTGTACATTCATGTTATGTTTATATTATTCTCGCTTGATTTCATTACCGACCTAGCATCGTCAACACCAACGAAGACTTCGTTCGAATCTCGATCGTCGTCATCGCCGTCATCGTCGTGACGATCGTGATTATCTCTGGCCAATCCGCAATACACCATGTCATTGGACAGAAGTTCGCTGGCGGATTTCAGCACTGCTCTACTTCGACCTGGATGCCTTTTGTCGTTTTCAGAATGCGAGTGCGATCTGTGGAAAACAATACGTCATGTACCTCGTGCTCTCACACTTCTATACTCAAAGTTTAACAAAGATTTTCTGTATTTGTTGTTTTCAGCAATAACAATAAGAAATTTAACAATAACTCATAGAATTTTAATGTTTTCGTATTGTATCGTGAGGAAAGAGTATTAGAAACTTTACACTATATATAATTATTATTATTGTTTATATTCTATAAAATTATTCAACTATTTATACCCTACGATCAATATTCAGATTCTAGAAAACACGTTGAGAAAAACTTTGAAATATCATTTAACATTAAAAATACAATAAATTTTAATACAATAAATTTTTTTTAAAGACGAAAGTTCAAATTACCAAACATCAAACATTATTTTATCACTTTAATAAAGATTTTCTGTATTTGTTGTTTTCAGCAATAACAATAAGAAATTTAGCAATAACTTACAGAATTTTAATCTTTTCGTATTGTATCGTGAGGAAAGAGTATTAGAAACTTTCCATTATATATAATTATTATTATTGTTTATATCCTATAAAATTATTCTACCATTTGTACCCTTTGATCAATATTCAGATCCTAGAAAACACGTTGAGAAAAACTTTAAAATATCATTTAACATTAAAAATACAATAAATTTTAATACAATAAATTTTTTTTAAAGACGAAAGTTCAAATTACCAAACATCAAACATTATTTTATCACTTTAATAAAGATTTTCTGTATTTGTTGTTTTCAGCAATAACAATAAGAAATTTAGCAATAACTTACAGAATTTTAATCTTTTCGTATTGTATCGTGAGGAAAGAGTATTAGAAACTTTCCATTATATATAATTATTATTATTGTTTATATCCTATAAAATTATTCTACTATTTGTACCCTTTGATCAATATTCAGATCCTAGAAAACACGTTGGGAAAAACTTTGAAATATCATTTAACATTAAAAATACAATAAATTTTAACGACGAAAGCTCAAACTACCAAACATCAAACATTATTTTATCACTATAATAAAGATTTTCTGTATTTGTTGTTTTCAGCAATAACAATAAGACATTTAGCAATAACTTACAGAATTTTAATTTTTTCGTATTGTATCGTGCGGAAAGAGTATTAGAAACTTTCCATTATATATAATTATTATTATTGTTTATATTCTATAAAATTATTCAACTATTTATACCCTTCGATCAATATTCAGATCCTAGAAAACACGTTGAGAAAAACTTTGAAATATCATTTAACATTAAAAATACAATAAATTTTAACGACGGAAGTTCAAACTACCAAACATCAAACATTATTTTATTACTTTAATAAAGATTTTCCGTATTTGTTGTTTTCAGCAATAACAATAAGAAATTTAACAATAACTCATAGAATTTCAATCTTTTCGTATTGTCTCGTGAGGAAAGAGTATTAGAAACTTTCCATTATATATAATTATTATTATTGTTTATATCCTATAAAATTATTCTACCATTTGTACCCTTTGATCAATATTCAGATCCTAGAAAACACGTTGAGAAAAACTTTAAAATATCATTTAACATTAAAAATACAATAAATTTTAATACAATAAATTTTTTTTAAAGACGAAAGTTCAAATTACCAAACATCAAACATTATTTTATCACTTTAATAAAGATTTTCTGTATTTGTTGTTTTCAGCAATAACAATAAGAAATTTAACAATAACTCACAGAATTTTAATCTTTTCGTATTGTCTCGTGAGGAAAGAGTATTAGAAACTTTCCATTATATATAATTATTATTATTGTTTATATCCTATAAAATTATTCTACTATTTGTACCCTTTGATCAATATTCAGATCTTAGAAAACACGTTGAGAAAAACTTGAATATTAAATACAGAGAATATTAAAAATACAAGATTATTATTTCGACGACGAAGGTTCAAACTACCCAAATGTAACATTTCGAGTTCGATCGAACCATTTTCCAAACTGACTATCAAAAAATCTAAAACCCGCCCACTTCGAACGTCCGAAGACAACCGAAGACAACGAATTAATGAAAAATTTTGCCATTCTTGAGAGAAATTTTTCAACGAGTTTTCCAAGAATTGTTCGCCAAGAGATTAAAAACGAAAGAGAAACGGAAACTGGAGAGAGTTTACCAACCGGGGCAGATACGGCGAGGGTGGCGCAACGTCCGAAGGTCGCGGATCTCCCTTCAAGAACTGCTGCGTCCTTTCGTTGTCCGCGTTCGCGCTGACGGATCTGAAGAGATTTCTGAAGCTCCTCCTCTGGTTGACAGAGGCTGCGTGAGGGCTGTGGCCGGTCCCGTTTCTCGACAGCATCGGCATCTTCTCTTCCGTGGGCGTGGACGCGCCCGAGGTGCTGCTTCTGTTGTTCTCGTGTGGGATCAGAGTGCTCGTCGTGGACGTTGAGAGCACGCTGGCCGACGAGGTGGTGCCCATTTTGCAGGGACGTCGGCGAAACAGGGCGGTCAACCCTGTCGATCCTTTCGACGGTGGCGAGAACGCGACGCTCGTTGTCGACGTAGGCGTCGTCGACGGCGACGTCGTCACCGTCCCGCTCGACAGCGAGAAATACGAGGGATTGTCTGTGAACATGCGGACCCAAGGTCATAGAATCAGCTCCGTGAACCCCTGGGAAACCCTCGAGGTGCTTTCGTGGCTCGTGGCTTGGTCTAGCCTCTCTTCACGGTCGTTTTCCGGCCCATTTTCCGTTCAAAACTATAGCGGATGCACTCGTGGCGACGCAGAGACGAAAGATCTAAAGCGAGCGAGTCGATCTGATGAATTAATTAGAGCTGAATGGAATTGATTTGAAGGAACGACATTTTCTTTGATGCGAATGGTCCCTTTGGGCGACGTTTTGTTCTTTCCGTCGATTCACAGAGGTGAATGATCCATTCGTTGATCGTGCACGTTTCTTTCATCGATCACAAAGGGTTGGCGAGAGACGAAAAGTATAAATATTCCCTTCGAATTCACTTTTTCAATTGGCAAGAAACAACTGGTGGGAATATACGACTGATTGATTTGCCGACTCTCGCTTTGAACTCGTTCACCGAGAATCTCAATGTTGCGAGAGTTAATTATTTATCGATTAATCATTCACGATTGATTGTCACATTGTTTCTGTGAGAGTGTATGTGTAAATCAGTGAAAACGCGCGTGAGATGGAAAAAAAAAAAAGAAAGAAAGTGGCGACTAGACGAACACGAGGTCCACCTGAGACTGTTCGGTTCCGCAGAGATACACCATGCCTATAGGACGCCATGAACGATTCGAATGGTACTTGAAAGTGGGGGGATGGACCGGACGTGGTACTGTCCCCCACCCTGTGTAAACCAGAAGGCGAGGAACGAGGCAGCCGTACGCGGCACCGGAAGTCCACCGTGGCGTCCCCAACGATTCGCGCGTTATTACTCTCCGAAGATCACTTGACCTTGCACTCGGGCGAAAGGAAAGAAGAGCGAGTGAAACGCGAGAGGAGAAACGCTCGAGGGAGTTCCCTGCGAGGACGAGTCGGTTCTCTCAGGCTTGTGAAAATATTTTTCGAACGATTTTCGGGTATGTAATTTGAACCGTCTCCGCTGCACCGGATTTTCGAGATCAATGTGTTCTTTTTTATTATTTAGTTATATTTTATTTAGAATTGTTAGAATAGATTTTATTGTTTTATTATTTAGTTATATTTTACTTAGAATTGTTAGAATAGATTTTATTATTTTATTATTTAGTTATATTTTATTTAGAATTATTAGAATAGATTTTATTATTTTATTAATTA
>NW_025110452.1:24033-28487 GCF_011392965.1 Frieseomelitta varia | reverse complement strand
ATTATTAGAATAGATTTTATTATTTTATTATTTAGTTATATTTTATTTAGAATTATTAGAATAGATTTTATTATTTTATTATTATTTATTATTTAGTTATATTTTATTTAGAATTAATAGAATAGAATAGAATTAATAGAATAGAATTTATTAAGATAATAGAATAGAATAGAATAGAATTATATTGTTTTATATATAAGAATTATATTGGAATATATAATTAAATAATTAATATATTAATATATAATGTATAATTAGATATATTAGAATAGAATAGAATTTATTAAGATAATAGAATAGAATAGAATAGAATTATATTGTTTTATATATATATATATTAGATATATTAATATATAATATATAATTATATTAGAATAGAATAGAATATTTATATTAGAATCCACATATATTAATTAGTAAACATTCCTAATTTCGTTTTTGCAATTAACCTTTCCTTTTTCATTTCAATTTAATATAATTTTCTTCTATTCCTTTTCCAAACATTCTCGCACTCGTTGCTCTCCAAAGTTCGATATTCAATAATAATAAGTATCTCTAAGTATTTAAAAATTATGTTCAATAGCAAGTAAGCAAATTTTGTTACTTTTTTTTTTAGTAAAAGACTGAAAAAAAGAGAGTGAAAAATTAAAGTAAAGATTTTTGGAATTCGGTGAATGGCTACGTGAGAGGAGAATTGAAGAGAAGAACGGTTTTCAAATACGTTTGTCGCCTACGAATTCACTGATCGAAATCTTTCACCAGACTCCCACGTCTCCCCATGCACTTTTCAAAGGTGTTCAAAAATGTTTAAACGTCATATCAAAAATCCGATTCTCGTGATGTTTGTCGAGGGATCTGATATTTATTCCATTTCAAATGCAAAATTCAATCGTCCTCTTTTACGTTACATTTCCTCTACGTTTCCATGGGTACCTTCGTACGTGAACACAATCAGTTATGTGAATTAATTAAAGCTCTTATCAAGTGCTTAACTGTGAAATTTCTCAAATGTGCAATTCTGAGAAACGGAGAAGTTTCGAAATTTAAAGGAAATTTGCAACAATCATTCATCAATAAAACAAGATTGAATTAAAAGAACCTGAAGTAGTAAAGAAAACTAGTTTCAATTTCCTAGAATTTCATTCTTTGACGAAGGAGAACGAGAGGAAAAAGAACAAAAAGAAAAAAGAACTAATCATAAAAGAAATGTAAAGAATATCTTCGGCAATTAGTCAATTCATCAAAGTCAAAGGAAAAATAGAAAGTAACTTCTAACTCTACTGATTCTAGAAATTCTAACATCGAGATTGGAAATTTCAAAAGAAAGAAAAGAGAGAACGAATCGTGGAATAAAGAATGAATTGACAGCCTGAAAAACGATGGACAGGGCTATAAATAAAGAGCGAATTAGAAATTCTTGGCGACTGTCTGAAATAACGTTCCCGTGTCTTCAGGTAATACGTAGTCGATTTGAATCGACATTTAACCGATCGACGATTCGTCGACGACGCAACGAAACGAGAAAGGGGAAGAAGAGAAAGAAATGCATCTCGCGGCAGTCGGAGGCGTGCGTGATGCGTGGCCGCGCGTGATTATGCGTGAAACGCGTGACCAGGCTGCGAAAGCGTCCTCGAGAGATGTATGTACGTGACCGCAGATTGGTCCAACAATCGCTGATGCTTACCGACTGCCATGCTGACCCCTTGCCACCAACAATCTTCGCCGCTCCAGTCTTCTGCAACAAAAGCAACACGGTGAATTTCGATCGTTGAAAACGAAGGGAAGAGTAAGAAGGAATTTGAAATGCCCGCGCGCGAAAATTGTCGACTGGCACTTTTATTTGGTACCAGAATTGTTAGAATAACGAAAACTGGTACTTTCATTTGGTACCAGATTTATTAGAGTAATGAAAACTGGTACTTTCATTTGGTACCAGAATTATTAGAGTAATGAAAATTAATACTTTCATTTGGTATCAGAATTATTAGAGTAATAAAAATTAATACTTTCATTTGGTATCAGAATTATTAGAGTAACGAAAATTGGTACTTTTATTTGGTACTAGAATTATCAGAATAACAAAAATTGGTATTTTTGGTACTAGAATTATTAGAATAACGAAAATTGGTACTTTCATTTGTACCAGAATTGTTAGAGTAATGAAAATTAGCATTTTTATTTGGTACCAGAATTATTAGAGTAACGAAAATTGGTAATTTCATTTGGTACTAGAATTATTAGAGTAATGAAAATTGGTACTTTCATTTGGTACCAGATTTATTAGAGTAACGAAAATTTATACTTTCATTTGGTATCAGAATTATTAGAGTAACGAAAATTGGTACTTTCATTTGGTATCAGAATTATTAGAGTAACGAAAATTGGTACTTTTATTTGGTACTAGAATTATTAGAATAACAAAAATTGGTATTTTTGGTACCAGAATTATTAGAGTAACAAAAATTGGTACTTTCATTTGGTACTAGAATTATTAGAGTAACGAGAATTGGTACTTTTATTTGGTACCAGAATTATTAGAGTAATGAAAATTAATACTTTCATTTGGTATCAGAATTATTAGAGTAACGAAAATTGATACTTTCATTTGGTACCAGAATTATTAGAGAAACAAAAATTGATACTTTCATTTTGTACCAGAATTATTAGAGTAACGAAAATTGGTACTTTTATTTGGTACCAGAATTATTAGAGTAATGAAAATTGGTACTTTCATTTGGTACCAGAATTATTAGAGTAACGAAAATTGTTACTTTCATTTGGTACCAGAATTATTAGAGTAACGAAAATTGGTACTTTTATTTGGTACTAGAATTATTAGAATAACAAAAATTGGTATTTTTATTTGGTACTAGAATTATTAGAATAACAAAAATTGGTATTTTTGGTACTAGAATTATTAGAATAACAAAAATTGGTACTTTCATTCGTACCAGAATTGTTAGAGTAACGAAAATTAGTACTTTTATTTGGTACCAAAATTATTAGCGTAACGAAAATTGGTACTTTCATTTGGTACCAGAATTATTAGAGAAACAAAAATTGATACTTTCATTTGGTACCAGAATTATTAGAGTAACGAAAATTGGTACTTTCATTTGGTACTAGAATTATTAAAATAACGAAAGTTCACTACAATTAATATTTCCATTGCTACTTGACATTAAAATTAAAAATAATTGTACAGGCTTTATAGATTTAAAGGGACATATATTTTTATATACATATTCTGTACTTCTCATTTTGGTTTCATTCGCGCAAATATTCCACCTTATAGTTGGTGATGGCGTGGAAGAAAGTGGAGCGAGTTTCAAGATCGCGGAAACTACTGTCGCTTAAGTAAAACGTGAATGGAACAGTTCGTATCACCATAAACTTGTCGTAGTTCTCCGCGAACTTCTCCCTCCCCCTAGCGATCACGCTAAATATAATATTCCCGCGTATTTTCGGCGATGAATGAAACGACACACAACTTCTGAATCGAAACACCTATGAAACACGACGAAAGATCAAGATCTTCCCATTGGATAGCTGGAAAATTTCCTCAGAAAAACTTCCAAGTTTTCTCGTTTTAATCGTCCGACACTGTTACGTCAATATGAAAAAATTGATAATTTGCCGCCAACGTTCTCTGTTTCGTTTCCTCTTTTTCTTACAAAAATGTTTCTTTCCTTTTCAAAGTCACAGTTCGTCAACTGCTGCAGAGATTGAAATGATTTTGACGATCGAAATCTTTTTACTGTAATATTCATTAACTGCTGAAGAGATGGAACACAGTTTGGATTTGGATAGGCAAAAAATTGAGAACTGCGAACAGACAGTAGCTTCTTTCTAGTTAAGAAGTTAAACGGCCTCTTCCTTCTCTCTCCATCTTCTGTCTCTCTTCCTTCAGTTCAACGAATTTCAAATTCAATTTGAAGTGGCTGCAGTCATGCAAATGGCATGTAACTTCGTTTCGTTATAAATAGATACGCAGAATAGATAACCGGCTCGTTTGGAGGTGAAGAGACGCTGTTCATTTCTGCGCAGCATCTGCAGCGAGCTAATTAATCGCGTTACCCCTTCAAGGATTAAGGTCGCGGATAATCCACGAGGATCAAACGTGGAAGCACGCGAGGATCGTGACTTTAAATTTCCTCGCTTCGTCGATAATTCGCCTCGAAATTCGCGATTATTTCAAATTTCAACAGGCGAAAGAAGTTTTGATGGGCAACTTGTACGGTATACTAAGACATACAGGGTGGGCCAAAAAATCACTTCCTACCAAAATAAATCCATAATTTTAAATTTCATTTAAAACTAACAAAATTAGTTTTTTTTTTTATATTTTGAGAAAAAAAGTTTTAACGAGCTACTTGTAAGGTATATAAGGTGGGCCAAAAAATCACTTCCTACCAAAATAAATCCATAATTTTAAATTTCATTTAAAACTAAAA
>NW_025110452.1:18648-22552 GCF_011392965.1 Frieseomelitta varia | reverse complement strand
ACTAATAAAATAAGTTTCTTCTTATATTTTGAGGAAAGAAGTTTTAACGAGCAACTTGTAAGGTATATAAGGTGGGCCAAAAAATCACTTCCTACCAAAATAAATCCACAATTTTTAATTCCATTTAAAACTAATAAAATTAGTTTCTTCTTATATTTTGATGTTTTATTAAAAAAAAGAAAAAAAAAACAGATGGGAAGAAACTTTCGTTCCCACCCTGTACAAGAGATCGTTCGTTCAACGAAGCAAAGAAAGAACGAGAGAGAGAAATTTCAAATTAATGCAAGTTCCTCGAAAATTCGAGTTATTCAACGTTATTCACTCATTTTTGTTGTCTCATTTTTGCGGGCTCGATTAGAATTCCCGCGATCTCTCTAACGATGGCTTTAACAGCTTCATCTCAGACTTTAACATCAGCACAAGCTGTTATGCACAGCGTAACATTATGCACAAAGTGTAATCACGAAACGCAACGATAGTTCTCACGCGTGCTTCTATGAAATTCTTGCGCGAACGCGCATCCATCCACCTTGTTTGCATCTATAAAGCGATATTTCGATCGATCGCGTGTACATACGCGTGATACATATTTTTCTCTTCTTCATTATCCGCGGTTGAAGCTCGAGGCATACCTACGAACTCTACGAACGACTGTTTAATTGGCTTGATTTACCTCTTCGCTCTGTCAGATTGACGAGCTGTCAAACAACCGGCGAACATTAATTACTACAGCGAGGTGGAACAGCTTAATAGTCGTTGCTTCGGTACGTGCACCAGTAAACTTTATTCGCCAAGTACACGTTCCCTTTGAAGTTGGAGCGAGTAACTTTAGCTTGAAGCTGCGCGAACGAAATTTCGGTGGTAAACTCAGATCGAAGTCGACCCGCGATTCTGTTACTTAACCCACTTCGAACCGTCGTAGTCGGATTGTTAATGCACCGAGGAAACTAGTAATAATTACTGATCACTAGAATAATTACTGATTAACAATCAAACTGTGCAAACTGTCGTGTTAAGTAAATGAAATGTAGATCAATTTTATCGATTAGATGTTATTCCGTGTGATTTACTTTGGACGCAATGACTTTTATATATTTTTATATATTATTTATATATTTTTATATATTATATATATATATTATTTATAATTTTTTATACATTATGTATATTATATTATTGATATATTTTTATATTATGTATATTATTTATATATTTTTATATATTATATATTATATGTATTATATATATATATGGTTATAGAAATTGTATTTTTCAAAGCCATTAATTCTCAAGAAATTAATTTTTGAAATCATTAAGAAATTTCAGACATTCATTTCTATCTACGTAAGATCGTTTTTTCTAAGACGCAAATGTTTTGTTGAGAAATCAACGTTAATCTCAACGAGATACAAACTTAATTACACATACAACATATTACAATAGCATTTCGTTTATACGAGCCAGTTAATGCTGAATTTCAAATACACGAACTCTTAATTGATCAACTTCTAATACCCTTACCTAGTATTTTTTGTTATTCAAACAAAAATAGGATATGGGGGAAGCTAATTATATATTATATTATATATTATATATATTAATATATATTGCTAATTATATATTATAATATATTATATTATTTATAACACATATAATATTATGTAATTAAATTTATAATACAACATCTCTGCCACAAGAGTACACGATCTACGACAATTAATTCGGATCCACGATCTATGACTGCTTCGGTACATAAATCCAAGATGTTCCACTTTCGCAAAAATCCAAAAGTCGAAATCTCGCCGAGAGTTTCAAGCAACGTCCACGTTTCGTTTCCCCTACAATCATTTCCCCACACGATTCGACGCAATTATCAAATTTCTCTCCCCCGACAATTCTCTCTCTCTCTGACAACGCTCTGAATTACGTTCTGTCCCTCAATTTCGCGCAAAATTCACGCGAATTCGCGGGCATACTTCTTACACGTCGAGACTCATGGAAATTCACTTCCTCGGGGTGGAAACTTGGGCGAGAAACACGTCCGAGAAACCGAGAGCCGACGCTGTCCCGTCGTTCTCGAAGCGAGCGGACTCGCGGCGAACTATTTTCGTACGGCTTCCGTCGACGGGCAAATGAAATGACAGAGAGAGAAAGAGAAAGAGAAAGAGAAAGAGAAGAGAAGAGAAGAGAAACGTGGTGGAGCGTGCCAGCGAAGAGAGAGAGAGAGAGGGTGAAAAAGGGAGAAGAGGAAGGAGAGACGGCTAGGGTTATCGTTCCCATGAAAGCTCGAGAGCACGCTCTGATTTACTCTCCTGTCCAAATGGATCAGCTGATGGAACGAATCACCGCACCGTGGTCCTCTCGCTGCATAAACTTGCCCGTGCATTCTCTTGCACGTTTTCATCCACGTTCCTTCAGAAACACAACGATCAGCTGGTATCTCGTTGGCGAAACACCATCTGGTCTGTCTTTATACTCGTCTCGGTTCTTTGGTCGACGATTGTTCCGAATTGTTTGTTATTGTCGTTGGTTTCTCAATTTTTTTTACTCGTTTCTCTTTAGAAGTACAAAGCACGAGGAAACATAATGACGACGATGTTTGGACGGCAGTGTTTTCGATATTATTGTTTTTTTTTTTTTTTTTTTAGCTACAATCTGTGAATCCTATAAACGAGTAATATAATCCTAGAATTCTAAAGATAATTTTAAAATGAATTTTAAACATCCATTCTGACATCCTACAATTCGCAAATTCACGAATCAATGAATCCCAAGATCCCTGGAGTCTAATTGTAACCATCGTGTATTCATACTCATCGAGTCTCCCCTTTTTCTTTTCAAGCAGCCGTGTCTGTCACTTATTTATCGTTAATATTGTTCTTCTCATTTTCACTTTTTATTATTTCTCGTTATTTTCCTCTTTTTTTTTTGTTATTCACCACTATCGTTAATATCGTGTCTGTTATTATTTTTTTACAAACATTCGCGTTGCACGAAGTAATTCATTTGTTGCTATTTACGGATCCTTGATTGCAAAAGCTCTGGCTTATGTTAGAACAAATGTCTCAGCGAGACTTTACCCTTCTTGTATATTGTTATTTTGTTTCGTAAGAACTTCGATGCTTTTATTGCCCTCGTTATGTCATCACGTTGTTTGGATTGCCGCCATTTTTCGCGATAAATGCGCGTGGTTATCTTCGAATCGTCCCCACTAACTGTGTAACTAGTTATTTCATTTAATTCACCTCCCTTGTTCTACACATATCGTTCGTGTATCGCTACGCTTCTGTAATTTTTCTACTGTTCTACAGAGTGCTCCGAAAAGAAAAAAAAAAAAAAAAGAACGACAAACAAGGGAGGAAATAACTGCAAATTTTCACTGAAAATTAATTAATCAATTCTTAATGGATCTCAAAATCTCTGAATACTACAATCTGTAAATCCAATGAATCATAGAATTAGATTCAAGATTATTCGAATGAATTCTAAGATCCATTTTGACATGCTAGAACTCACGTAAATTCACGAATCAACGAATCCCAATATCTCTGGAGTATAAGCGTGATGTATTCATCGATTAATAAACCTAAATCAACGAAACCGAAAATTCCTAAACACTGGAATCTATGGATCTTAACCTCTTGCGCTGGAATGACGTGCCACGTCCGGAATTTCTTGTCCCAAAATTGCAATATTTTCTCAGTTTTAAGTATATTTAAGTAAAACCCGGGCGAAACAGATAATAAATTTATTACTTCTTAATAATTTCTATCCAACGATATCGTACCGACGAGTTCAAAAGAAAAAGAAAGCGACGAATTCTTGTATACGGGTTCGGTCACTCGTTATGGTCCGCAATCGGTTGCCAGCGCAAGTGATTAACCTCGTGCCACGCGCGTCGGGA
>NW_025110452.1:0-18630 GCF_011392965.1 Frieseomelitta varia | reverse complement strand
TGCAATATTTTCTCAGTTTTAAGTATATTTAAGTAGAAACCCAGGCGAAACAGATAATAAATTTATTACTTCTTAATAATTTCTGTCCAACGATAGTTCAAAAGAAAAAGAAAGCGACGAATTATTGTGTACGGGTTCGGTCACTCTTTATGGTCCGCGAAAGTGTGTTCTTTTTGAAGAAGAATGTTAAAGAGAACAAGTTCCAAAATCTCCAAAGATCTGCTAGGTGTGTTCAAAAAAAAAAAAAAAAAATAATCCACAACGCAAACCCACGATCCGAGATAAGGGGCAACCAGTGTTGAACAAAAGTGCAAACAGTGGTTGCTCTTCATCCTTGAAGCGGCAACGTGCAAAACATGACACAGCCCGGTGATTTACGGATCGATGTAATTTACCTACGTAATTAACCTCGTGTTAATTAACGACGCGTCACATGTAAAGGGACGGCCTCGCGTAAAAGTTAATGCGCGCACGTGCATCGTTGCTTTGGATGCGTTGCCTGCCTTTTTACTTCATCGTTGGCAGGTGTTGCACCGTGTTGCACCGTGTAGCAACAACAAATTAGATGCAGTTCAGCTTGACGAAGGGCAGCGATCGACGAACTTCTTTCTCACCTTGAGGCAAAAATAGCGGCCACTGCCCCACTGTCGTTACTCGCGTTTCGACTGTTTTACGTGCGAATTGCAGCTATACTTCGAGAACAGAGCCTCGCGCTTAAGTCTAGATTTCTGTACTGATTTCTGTACGGCTTTCTTTGGAAAATGAAAATTGTGAGATTACGAAAATGAGAATTTTTTTTAATCTCTTTGACCTTTTTGAGTGTTACAATCAATAATATCAATGTATTATTACAATATACTATTATTACAATGGTAAATATTTAAAATATGTAATATTTATTATTGCATATTTTAATACTGTACATAATAATTAATCAATCAATAACCTTTAATCTTTTGAGTCTTATCAATGATATCAATATATTGTCACATATATTTTAATATTATTTATGATGAATCAATCGATAACCTCTCTTCAATCTCTTTTTTGAGTCGGAAATCTTATAATCAATAATATCAATATATTATTACAAGATTATGTATAACAATATAATATATGTAACATATTAATATATTATGTCAACACGATGCAACCCCCGATCGTCCACATTTCTGCGTATGTCATGCTTCTCATGGATCAAGGTCTCACGATCGAATTCGACTCGAGCACGTTTTGGATCCCCTATACTTTCTCTTAAAGCGACACTTGAATTCATTAACAATGGCAGACGAGACAAGAAATTAATTCAACGTAATTACAATAGCTCGAACGTTCTACTTTATTAACGCCAGTTAACAATTTCGTAAGAAATTTGCACATTGATTATTATCAACCGTTTGTAATAGGAAACTTTTGATACGTTCGAAAAAAAAAAGCCTGTTTGTATGTTCTCGAGTTATCTTGTGGAACATCGACGAACGATTGTACACTTGTTTACAGTTCACAGTTCAGGAACAAGTGAGTACGAATATATCTAACTAAGATATCGAGAAGTATATAGACTGGAGGAAATTCCAAACTATTTTTATCGTCGATTGAATTGCGTCTATACTGACCGATATTGTAAAATAAAATTCTGTGAAATAAAACGACGATAATAATACGATATTGTAAAATAAAATTTTACTTTCACATACTATGATAATTTACACAGTGTCCTCACTTTTCTACTCGCTACATACATTATAAAAACATTTTGGAACAATATGAACGACACATTTTGAAAGTAAAGGTTTCAAGCTTTAAAATGATGATCGACTTCTTTTCTCACGAAATTACAACAGTTTAAATCTCACGTTCGATCACTTTCTAAAATTTTCGAGCGACTGTACGTATGAACGTTCCTTCTTAATTTTCGTATCATTTGAAATGTACTCAAAAACAAAAAAAAAAAAAAAACAAAAAAATAATAATAAACAAAGAAAGAACTATATATAAACATATATACATAAATGTACAAAAATACAACTTACATCGAGGTCGGTTCGATAGAATCACCGAGACAAATTCGCGTGCAACGTTCGAGCGTCTGGTTAGGTTCGGCTGTCAGGTTCGATCTATTAATATACACTGCGAGCTGCCTGCCTAATTCCTAATGGAATATTCGTACAGATTTCTCGACGTGGACGCCTTAAAAGTATACGTCGCTGAAGCACGCTCGATCCATAACTTATTTCTCGCTCGTTCAAACGCTTCAGCAACGATACTCAAATCGATAAATAACAGAGAAAAGAAAGAAACGAGAAGACTTCCGGTATAATCGTGCGAATGCTGTAGGAAAAGAAAAGACATTCTATTTCGTTGATAAATATATTAAGAGGTCGCGTCTTCGTTTTTTTTCTTTTTTTTTTAAATATCATTTGAGAATATCCGAGGAAAGGGCGTTTGCGTTAGAAATGGATTAGAGAGTTGAACGAAGTTGAGGAAGAAAGTTTTAGTGAAGTTTAGAAAGTGACGTGTGGACGATTCGATCAGCTGATCGTTCACGTGCTCCGGCGTTGCGGGGAATAATAATCTTCCACGATCGAGGAAATCGATTCGAGAGAATTATTTTTGTAAACAAACTCGCCTTAATGCAGTGTCGGAGCAATAAGTGAACCCATCGGATGTCGTGTTGATCAATCTCCATAAACGAACGATGTTACAAACGATGTTATTTTCGAAATCTACCTTATCTCAGGCTTGCGTCATTTTCATGAATTTGTGAAAGCAATTTTTTCAGTTGTCTCGTTTCGAAAGGAAATTAAAATTAAAAAATTAATAAATTATATTTAAAAAAGTTTGAAAGAAAACCTCACCCCCGAGAGGTGTCAAGTATCCCCGAACGAATAATAAAAAGCTGAGGATATAAAAACGATAATCATCTTACTTTTAATATCTCCCAGATGATCGTTCAAAGCTGCTTCTCAGAAAGTCCACTCATTTTTTTTTTATTACTCGCTACAAATCGTCTCGTACATTTTCAGGCGTGCCTCCTGCTAGTACTTTTCCACGATTCGATTTTCAATTTCGAGGGGCGTCGATCGTCGATCGAAGAAAAGGTCACTCGAGGTGGCTACGTGATGTTTTTGTACGAACGTGGACGCGGACGGTGCATAAAAGGTGGCGTTATTCGTTGGTAACGAGAAACCCTTCGAAACGTTTCGATAACTTCTTCTTTTATATCCGATGTGGATCCTCGAAGTCAAAGTAGGCGCAATTCAGGCAACGTTGAACGCGGCCCGGCTTTTTCCTCGCGTTCCACTTCGACGCACTTCTCCAAAAGTGGCCAACGCCAATTAGAATATTCCTTTCAACGTTTTCCCTCCCTCGCGTCGTTTCTCGCGTCTACTTTGCATTCCCTCTGGCACTCGCCTTTACACACTTCGTTCATCATCGTCTCTGCCGATCTTTCACATTAAATTAATTTAACCAGACACGATTAAATTCGTCATGGATGGATCGTTATATCATTACATCCGACGTTCTATCCGATGTTCCTATTTATCGTGAGTTTGATTTTCTTCGTTTTTCAATTCTTCAAACCTGGCCCGACTTCCTCAAACGGTTCGCAAATTCCTACGCGAAGACCTTCGAACTCCTATCTTTAGACGAACCGACCTCCAAACTCCCCCAAACCGAGTCAAACCGAAATACTCGTGCTCGAGTTGAAAAGAGAATCTCGAGAGGAGATTTTCTATCGAAAACGATTGCTTCCTTCTTCTTCGAGCAGAGAACACGAGAGATCTTCGAGTCGATTTTTATGTTTTCATTCTCACAATCGGTTGCGTCTAAATCTCCCATTTAGTATCTTCTCAAATGCGACGAGTCTTCGGAGAAGACGCATTTTAGAGAAGTTTGGGAATTTCGTTCGATTTTCATCGAGAATTCGTTCCGTGATTGCTCTTCCTCCGTTCAGAGCCGGAAGTCGTCGAAGAGACAAGCGTCGAGGTATCTGGAAATCCTCATCGCGCGACGTTATCGGGGGAGAAATCCAATTTTAATCCGCCCTTCAAGTTCCTTCTGCGTTAACGTCTCTGTCCCGAGCCATCTGTGCCGAGCGTTTCTTCCTCAAACAAGGATCTCCTGCCTCAAACATGGCTTCTCCAGACACTGCTCCGTCATCAATCGTCTTCAACAGTCCCTTATCGTCCTGAGAATGTCGATTTCCATCCAGTTCGTTCTCAATTTCAGAGAAGCAATCTCCCACCAAGTGACGAGTTCGATCAAACTTCCTCAAACTCCTTAACACTTCATCGCTATTGGAAAACTCGATTCCTTCTAACCATTCATTTCCATCAATTAAACGCTCATTACTGAGTATCCCCTTGTAATTTTTCACTCATTGTCGGTCTCATACCTCGCCACGTTTAAAATCTTTATAATTGCATCACCTTCTGTACGAATGTTTCCTTTTTGCTCGCGAGGAATGAGTAAACAAATGAATCTGACTTCTTCTTTCTTAAAAAAAAAAAAAAAAAATACTGTGACGCTTCTTCAGAGACGAACGCGAACGAAAAGAACGATTTGTGTCTTCGAGACGAGGATTGGGAAACGATGAAATAAGGAAGAAGGAAAGAAGAAGAAACGATTTGCGTGGGGTTGCGGGCCGCGCGCAAGTTACGGCACAACACTTCACGGAATACTGACAGTAAGTCAGGGCAGAAGAGGAGTCCGCGACGATGCCATGTGACCGTCATTCGTGCTCTCCTTCTCTTCTCTCTTCTCTTCGCCGCCACCACCCACGCATCTGGCAGCGGCCAGAAGAAACGCCCATGTGCCGCCAAGGAACGTTATTTCGAGATAAACAAGGAGGATGGCCGACCAAGTGAAATCGGCGCGCTCGGCGCGCTCGTTTACACTTTTCGCCCCGTTTGTGTTTCCCTCGTTGCGGGCAGCGTGAAAGGGAAACCGAGGGTGTATCCCTCGAAAGGCGAGAGGTACGTATGCATCTCGGCTAAATATATACACGACCGGGCGAATCGGGGTGACGCGTTGAGCAAGCTCGACGTGATTGATCCTCTCGCCGGTGGATCGATGGCAAGAAGATCAGCAGAATCGAGGAATATACGTTTGAAGAAGATCGGAGATGACGGAGAGAATTTTGTTTGTTGATCGAAGAGATGATTATATGTATCTATAGAGGGTGGGTCGCCACATATTGCCATCTAGATTTACGTCATTGTAGCGAAAAATGTTTCAGACGAAGTTGAATGGTTTCGGGAGGGGCACATTTCGATGATTACTAGTTTTCCTGCAGGTGGACGTGTAGAGGACACACGAAGGTCATTGACGTTTTCTTTTTAAATGGAAACATATATATTTTTTTATTGCGTCAGTTGACGCACCTTGATATCCTTTACGAAAAAAGTATGAACCTACATATGTTAAAAAGTCATTGGTTTGGGGGATATTTTAATTTCAATTTTGTGTGAAGGACAAAGATAGTATAAATATAAGAATACTATCCTTCTTCTTCCGTGTTTTTCATACGATAATTTTACAAAAATAAGTATTATAATAATATAATATAATAAAAGTAAATATTATAATAATATAACATAGTTATTATAAAATTAATTATTGTAATATTTATTATATTAATTATTGTAATATTTACTATATTAATTATTATAATATTTACAAAAGTAAATATTATAATAATATAATATAGTAAAATAATATTATACGATTAATAATGTTATAAGATTACAGTCTAATAGAAATTCTATTCTATTTTAATAAAATCGTTTAATTATTATAATAATATAATATATTATTAAAATAATAATTTAATAATATATAATATATATAATATTATAATATAATATTATTATATATAATAATATAAAAAAATCAATGTTATAATAATAAAATCGTTCAATTACTTTAATTCAATAGAATTTAATTATAATATTAATTATTGTAATATTTACTATATTAATTATTATAATATTTACAAAAGTAAATATTATAATAATATAATATAGTAAAATAATATTATACGATTAATAATGTTATAAGATTACAGTTATGTTATAAGAAATTCTATTCTATTTTAATAAAATCGTTTAATTATTATAATAATAATTTAATAATATATAATATATATAATATTATAATATAATATAATATTATTATATATAATACAATATTATATTACATTATATAATAATAATATAAAAATCAATATCATATTAATAAAATCGTTCAATTATTTCAATTCAATAGAATTTAATTAATTATTGTAATATAATAATACAAAATAATTATTGTAATATTTACTATATTAATTATTATAAATTAATTATTACAAAAGTAAATATTATAATAATATAATACAGCAAAATAATATTATACGATTAATAATGTTATAAGATTACAGTTATGTTATAAGAAATTCTATTCTATTTTAATAAAATCGTTTAATTATTATAATAATAATTTAATAATATATAATATATAATATTATAATATAATATAATATAATATAATATAATATAATTTAATATAATATAATTTAATATAATATAATATAATTTATTATAATATAATATAAAAATTAATATCATAATAATAAAATCGTTCGATTATTTTAATTCAATAGAATTTAATCTAGAAAATTTGCCAGACGAACGTTTCCCTCTTTTTCGAACGAGAAGACGTTCATTCTCGAAGAAAGGGCACGGGCGACCACGATGAATCCCAGCTGGGGAAAGGTTAGTGCCGCGCGCGTGCACGCTAGCGTGTCTGTCACGCATGTGCGTACGGAAACAGAGCGGAGCCGTGTGCTTCCTCCTGCGGTGCCGGCACAGCTCCTGCGTTTCCTTTCGACGTACGCTGGCTCTGACCCCTTTACAACGCGATACATATTATATTCCCCCTCCAATCCCCTCGTATACCTCACGGTGTTGCACGTAATCGGCGAAACGATCCTCTCGAAATAATCGAGATCCTTAATAACGCACGACGCGAGAAGGTTGCACACCGTTTATCGCCGGCTGATCATCCGCCGGGCTGCTGCACCGCAAGTATAAGTAATTTCGCCCGAGTCTCGCGAAAGTCAGAGAAAACGGAAGATGCACAGGGTGATACACGAGGAATCGTCGAGATAAAAATTGCTGACCACCTTGCGGCTCGATTTTTACACGCTCTTCGTTTCATTGGAAGTAATTTGTGGCGTGAAGTGTAACTAAACATTTCGAGTGAAAGTTTTTGCCAACGTGTACGGTATACATAAATTTATTTATTTATTTATATCGTTTTTCTGGAACAACTTTCTTGTTGGATCAGTGAAGTTACTGGAGAGCGAAGTCGAGTAATTTTAATTCTGGAATATAACAGCGAAGAGCGTGACTAAAATTGTCAATTTGAAACTGTTACGAGTTTGTAAAAAAAAAAAGAAAAAAGAAGAAGAACGAAGAAGAAGAAACACGCGATAGTCCGTTTGGCATCGTTTTCAAACATAAAGCGCTCTGAGTTCATTTTTTTCGAATAGCGAATGGCACGGCGAGCATTGTAAAAATTCGAACATCTCTGGAAACGTTGAAAAACGTTTTTCCACGAACAGATTCGCGGGACCGAAGTTTCCTTTCTCTACGACGATTCCTGAAAACTTACCACACGATCGTTTTATTGAAATTTCAACACATGTCTAACTCCAGTATTCAAGTTCGAATGAAAATGTAACAGCTTTCAAAAACCTAGACGTGAAAAAAATTTTTTAAGACGTTTGGAGACCTTTCACTCAACTTCGTGTGATATTATTAAAAAAAAAAAAAAAAAAAAAAAAAAAAAAAGAAAAAAAAAAAAAAAACACGGTTATTAAATTCTTCGAAATTAATAACAGCTCCAAAAGCAAAGTATGATACACTCTGTACAAAAATCAGAATAGAACGGAACAGACGCCTTTGGAGGATATGGCGCGCAGATAGCGAGAACCGGGAAAACGGAGGAGCTACGTTTAATTGCGAGAGGGAACGGTGCTCGAGCTTTAACGGCGAATTAGATTGTTTGCCGTGGTAACTGTTGCTTGAATTATTTATGGGCTCGGCGTACTCCTCGATGCCGTAGGGATGTCGAACTATGGATTAGGTTGTTACCTGCCGCTTAGATGCTTCCGTCGTACCGTACAGTATACACGTGAAACCTTCGATAAAATAATTTTATCTCCGTCGACGCGTGGAAAGTAACATTTCGATAACTGATGGCTAACTTGACATTTCCCCATCTTGTATTCAAAATCGGTTCAGAGTTCGTTATCATTGTCATTTGCACGGAAATAATTTCATATTATACTTGGAGAATATTCAAAACCGATTCAATCGAAAACAATGCCACGAGCGAAGAAATTTTATTCTTTTATTTTATTCTTTATTTTTTTCGTATAAAATTATTTCCTCTTTGCTTGTACTATCGACGCAGTATATATATATACAGTGTATCTCCCTATATAAGAATATATATAAATAAATAAATAAATATATATATATATATAAGAAGTGATATATACATATAAAAAAAAATATATATACACAATCTACAGTGTATCTCCTTATATATAAGAATATATATAAATAAATATATATATATATATATAAGGAGTGATATATACATATAAAAAAAAATATATATATACAACATACAGTGTATCTTCCTATATATAAGAATATATATAAATAAATAAATATATATATAAGGAATGATATATAAAAAAATAGATATATACACAATATACAGTGTATCTCCCTATATATAAAAATATATATAAATAAATATATAAGATGATACTATATATGTACATATAAATATATATGTATACAATATATATAATATATGTAGCACTCCTTTTTACATTTGGAAGAAATTTTAACCTTTTATAAGAAGTACTATATATGTACATATAAATATATATATATATATATATGTATATTTATATTTATATATATACAATATATATAATATATGTAGCATTATAACCTATTATAAGAAGTACTATATATGTACATATAAATATATATATATATATTTATATATATACAATATATATAATATATGTAGTACTTCTTTTTACATTTGGAAGAAATTCTAAAACATTCTAAGAAAACGTTCAAATTTATTGCTTCTGAAGCAGAATTTATTCGATATTTTTGGCTTTCGGTTATTAATCTGCCAAGTTTAGCTTATTGTTTCGAAGTTAACTGGCTCGTTTGATCGACCGGCGTCCGTTTCTCATATTGTTTGAAGGCAAGCTCCGGTCATTGCCTCCCCCTTAGATCGTCCGAGACAAATGTTCAAGGCTGCCAACCAAATTTCGTATACAAAACGGAAGGCAGAAAATTCAGACAGTGCTGAAATTGACTTGTTACACTAAACATCATACTCGTCGGATTGCCGTATATACAGTAACGATAGTTATTTACATTTCGTCACACATTCGCGATGCTACACACTCGCCATAAGCAGTTCCCAACTCGTTCAAAGTATTTATCCACAAGCTCGTGATAATTCACTCTAGCGAACATCCAAGCATCGCAACATGGGAAAATTCACGATGTAACCAATCGATGCATAATTAACGTGTAATAAACATGTAATTAATTCTGCCTTTTCTATAAACGATAAAACTTACTAAATTATCAAAACGAAAAGTATAATAATAAGCAGTTGCTCAGCTGTTGAGAAAAGCAAAGGAACCAATAAATTTGATATCTTCCGAAATATTCATATTCGCGGACGAAATCACCGAAATTATATTAGAGAATTGTTCTTATTAGAGAAAGAAGTTAGAAGTATAACCGATGACTCGTTAATTGTCCACGAAATGCCCGAGATACTTTCTCGACACTTTGCCTCGACATCGTTCCTTCTCTCTGAGGGGTGAAACAGTGAGACTGGCGAAAACAGCTGGTTAACCAGGTCCCAAATTTCGAAGAAACGATTTAGCCCGGCCTTAGATGGCTCGTGTTACGTCTCGTGCCACACGCTCGAACGTTGAAAGATCTAACCGCTTTTCATTCAGTTGGTCGAATTTGCCAGGGCAGAAAGAAAGAAAGAAAGAGAAAAGTTGACATTTGGCTGACACGTGTTGCACGTGTTTCTTGTTCACTCTTTGCATCCCTAAACCCGCCATTTTCTTCGCCACTGTCGCATTATTCTTCTATTTTCTCTTTAGTCTATTATTCTTCTATTTTCACTTTATTCTATTATTGTTCTATGTTCACGTTATTTTATTATTTTCACCTTTTACGTATATTCTAGGGTGTCCAATTGTTGGACAAGCTTGCTCTGGAAATTCGATGGGCACCGTCTCGAAATTTCATCTGAAAGTTTTGTAGTATTATTTCCCGCGTCGCGAAGTTCGCTGTCACATTTCTTATTCCAATCATTTTATTCTCATTATCAACGCAGTTGTTTTTCGTCCAAAAATTGTAACATTTTCTCAGTTTTAAATATAATTTAATTGTTAGTTTATTAATTTAAAATTTAAATGTTAGTAATTATTAATTTAAAATTTAAATGTTAGTAATTATTAATTTAAAATTTAAATGTAACCCAGACGAAATAAATGATAAATTTATTACTTCTCAATAGTTCCTATCCAGATGATGTACCGAGTTTGAAAAGAGAGCGACGAATTATTGTATTATACGGTTTGGCCACTCGTTACGGTCCGCAATCAGTTGCCAGAGCAACTGATCAATGGAAAACGTTCGAAATTTGATTCCCGGAATTTTGTTATTATCCGTTTTCCCAAACTGTCTCGTCCAAAGTGTGCTACACGGAAATTTCCAATTCGTCCGTGTATCATACATTCTACATGTCTCGTTCTTCATTCTCACGCAGAAGGAACGAATTGTGGTATTTCTCGTCTTCAGAATCCACGAAGGAGGATTCAAGCGTAACGTGCAAAACCATCGCAATTTTCCAGTCTTCCTTTTCGTTCGCAATGTTTTTCATGGTATCTTCTCGTTCGTCCTAATAATTTTCATGGAAAATCGACGAAGAGAGGAGAAAGTCATTCATCGGGGGGTGACGAAAAAACAAAGCGTCGGGGGCGAGGTCGTAGGAAGGCCAGGGGGAGGGAAGCTGTTCTCGAGCTTTCGACGTTGAAAGCCTCCGGAGACAATGGTCTTAACAGCTGTGGGCAGAAGGTACCGATAATCAGCGGCGTCTTCGGCGAAAGCAAGACGAATGCATAATAAGCTCACGCATTCAGTCACGTTCTCGTGTCCTCCTCCCCCACCTCTTCTTCTTCTTCTTCTGCTTCTTCCACTCCCATACCATCATCCAACTAAGGGAATTTGAATTTCTAATGACGTACGAGCTTGGGAGAGGATTACTCGCGAACGAGCGACGCCTTCTTCGCTTCTGCGAGACGCGTATGCCTTTTCGTCCTGCCGACGAATTCAACTGGGATAAAGGTAAAATGTTCTCTCATAAGGACGAGATGTTTCGTACATTGATCTCTTTGGAAATTCTTGCTTTCGGAGTGAAAATGAAACGAATGAAATTGAATTTCTTTTTTTTTGATTTTCTTTCGAGGAGAGAATATGAAGTATATTCTGGAAAATTGTCAAATTGTTTGACACTGTTGACGATAATAACGACGAGGAATGGTCGATAATTTAATATATACATATAATACATAAAAAAAAAAAATACTTCGCCTAGCGAGAGAGCAAGGATACTGTTTGTTTGATAATTGTACAGATTCAAACGTTCGTAAAAGCGCGAAATAATTTTTTTAATGACCAGATCCACGACGGTCTTGAAGATTGATACATCTTCTCTACAATGACCCCTTAAAACTTACTAAAACGTACGATATTTTCTCACCATTTTTATTGAACTTTGAACATTTCTCACACTTTCGTCGTTTAATTCTGATATTCAAAGTTCAATAAAAAAAAAAAAAAAAAGAAAAATCGTACATGGCAAGTTTGAAGGGCTCGTTGTGAAGGGGTGAGTTCATTCTTCAAAATGACGGATAGACCTAGCCAGAGAAAAGAATTTTTTAAATATTTCTAGTGACGTTTGAATTTCTACAACTTTCGAGAGAAAGTACTTTTGACTCTTCACTCGCTGCACGATATGAAATTATCTTCTTGAAAAAGAAGAATGTGACTATATTATATATTTGATGTAAATATATCAAGTATGTTATTGTGTATTTAAAGTAAATTTCCTTGTTAACATCATTAAACAGCGAAAATTCTTTTGAAACAAATAATTTATTTCGGAAGCCAGTGTGACTGTCTCAACAATATACTGTCTCGTGCTTATAAATATTTCACGTATCATTGGACGAAAACAATAATAATGCACGCTACAATATTTATTTGAGTTTAAATATTAAAAGAAATTTAGAAAAGAATGTAAATGCAAAATTTTCTTCATTTTTTCGTCATATTGTTATTCTTCTTACTCCACACGAATTTAATTGGTTTTTTTCATCAATTTTTTTCTTTGTTTTACTCGACGCTCGCTCTGGCGAGAGAATAAGAGCGAAAGAACGTTCAAAAATTTGCAATTTGAGTAAATTACAACGCTAGCGTATCTATTCTTTCGTTTTAAATCTATTGCACGAACGATGAAACGAATTTTCTTCAATGGAACTCCTCTTGGATAGAACGACGAGTTCCGTTTAATTATGAAGGAGATCTCTATTGTCCAGTTTAAATATAGTGGCCTGTAGCGTGGCCTAAATTAAAAGAAGCAGGGAATCATCGATCGAGTGCCATCGGCAGAGAAACGAATCTTCTCAATCGAGGATAAAATTATCCATACTTGCTTCGAGTATGCGAATTAGTATGAGGGGGAGCACCGAATTCCGGCAGTCGGCACTCGTGCGAACAGCGTTCTATCCATTTCAATCATAGTTAGCCGCTTTGAACCTTCGTCACCTTTATTTCATTCTTCCGCCCTTTCGTTTCGAAATATTTAACGTAGATATAACATTGGGCATGTTTCGAGCATAATCGCACGAAACTTGACGCTCTCTTTTCAACGACTCTTTCAAACTGCCAACGATTAGCACATGATTACACTTGATAGGTTAGAAGCAGTGGTCTGTTACGAAAAAAATGAAAGACCATCAGTTAATAGAATGATAAAAATTTTTATCTTGAAAGTGGCTCAATTAAGAGTGTTCAATTTTAAGAGTTTCAAACTGATGCGATGAGTATATTATGCAGTAAAATTTCGTGAGATAGGAGCTATATTTTTTTATTATTAAAATAGTAGTGTTATGATTGGCTCAGATAGTGATTTTTTTTAAATAATAATAATTCCATTAAATACAGAGGATTTCATTTCAACTGAATCTGTAAAGGACGCGATTTTTAGAAGGTTTTATGAAACATTGCGAAAATGCGGCAGGGAATAGAAATATGTTCGAAACATTTGAGTTTATACGTCTCATGTATCGTTTCTTTCTTTCGTCCTAACTTTCGTTCTTTTCTTTCTTTTTATATCTTCTATGTCTTTACATTTTTACCAATTCTTTTCGTTTCAATCTCACGCAAAAGTTCAGCAGTGTTAGATTAGAAAAGAAGATTTAATTTCATATTTTTAATCGAAGAACAACGCATATACTAACGAGAACACTTTTTCATATTTTGCTTGAACTCGAGTCCTTTATCTTTGGATGAGTTAAATGCCACTATGGTGCATTCGCTTAGTTACTTGTATCGCTTTCAACTGATATTCCAAATTCTCACTCGTCACGGATAGGAATTCTACAGTTCAAGTACAAGTTTTAATGGAACAGTAAAACGTAAGGAAATACAATGACAATTTCATAGAATTATTAATTATAAATTTATAGAAATTCAGACTCGTAAAATTCACAAACACGGAGGATAAATTAAATTAATATAATTAAATATAACTAAATTAATATAATTAAATATAATTGAATTAATATAATTAAATATAATTGAATTAATATAATTAAATATAATTGAATTAATATAATTAAATATAATTAAATTAATATAATTAAATATTTTAAAATTAATATAATTAAATATAATTAAATTAATATAATTAAATATAATTAAATTAATATAATTAAATATAATTAAATTAATATAATTAAATATAATTAAATTAGTACAATTAAATATTTTAAAATTAGTACAATTAAATATTTTAAAATTAGCACAATTAATATTTTAAAATTAGTACAATTAAATATTTTAAAATTAGTACAATTAAATATTTTAAAATTAATATAATTAAATATTTTAAAATTAATATAATTAAATATTTTAAAATTAGTGCAATTAAATATTTTAAAATTAGTACAATTAAATATTTTAAAATTAGTACAACTAAATATTTTAAAATTAATGTAACTAAATATTTTTAAATTAATATAATAAAAATTAAATAAATAAAAATTACAAAATATCAAAAATCATTGGAACGCAAAATATATCTCGACATTTTATTATCACGCCTCTGTTGTAGAATTCCAATAGAAAAATAAATTTTCACCTTTCCTTATTGCCAACGCGCCTGCCACAGGTGTGCGTGCGTGCGTAAACAATATTTACACCTACACGTCGTTTCAGGTTATCGAATGAAACACTACCGCGCTGTAAATGGACCGTGTAATGCGGGGGTCACGTGCGCTGAAAACCTTATAATAGACTCACCTTTTGAAACATTGACATGCAATTAAAGCGGCTGAGCGATGCGCAATAAAAGAGTCTCGTTTCACCGCGGACCGTGTGGATCAGTAGAGAAAATGAATTTTCAAGTGACAGATCCGAGCTATAAGGCCGTGTGTGAGGGAAAAGGGTGGACGGATATATTCGAGCGAGTTCCGTGGAAAAGTTGAACGCTGAACGGGATGGCTCGGGGATGAAAAATATGCGGATTGGTCTCTCGACAGCAGGCAACCCGCTTCACGCGAAAGTATGCCGTGACGTTCGAACGTCAAGTCGGTCGACTTTCTGGATTTTCCTTGATCACCGTGCGATCGTAAATATATATTAGTAAGTTAACAATTCGCGGACCAACGCACGTCTCTTTTTTTTAGTATACACTTTTCTCAATTTGAGAATTTTTAAATTTTCAACAGAGATTTCTTCGTGTCAGTAAATAGCTACAATTAATGGATAATCTTCTTCTTTTTCTACGTAAGAGTAAATAAAATCCAGTTTACAGAAGGTTAATCGTAGTTATTTAATTGGAAACTTGACGATTATCAATTGTTACAAATTATTCATTTGATGTATCGATGAAGAACACGTGACTTTCAAGTTACGTGTTGTCATAAAGGGTTGAAACGTACATTTATCATTGACCATTAGTTTAGAAATTCCTCGAACGTCACAGGTGGATAATTTTCTACGTGACAGAAATTTTACAGATCTCTTTATTCGTGTAATTTTCGAACGTTTACGTATTCTCCGTTATGTCGGTACAATCTCTGACGTTTATAGGACAGGAAACCGCACGTTCGTCGGTTATGATACATACATACGTTCCTCTTACACAAAAGTCGTAATATTTTTATTTTTAATATTCAACATTATCAAATTTCAAGCTTCAGCAAATTAACAAACACTCAATAGACGTTCTTAATATTTCCAATGTCGTAACAAAATATAACATTCGTCCGAAAATTTTTTAACCAGGATATACACATTGAAATATACAATGTGCAAATCGTACAATCGAACAAAAGACAAGAAAAAAAAAAATTGTTACAAGATCGTTTCGACATAAAATATAATTTCAATAACAGTTTGCAAAATTCCTGGAATCTCGAAATCCGCGGATACTTGCATATTCGCCAAGCGGAAGGATAACTAGGCTTTCGTTTCATGCGAGGGAACGTTTTTTTTTTCTTTTTCCGCCAACTCGCGGGAAGTTTGTTTCATTTTCGTTGAGACATTCGAGAGAACTGTTTCGAAACTTCAAATTCGCCGATTCTTTTCTTTTCTTTTTTTCTTTTTTCTTTTTATTGCGCGCGTATTCCGAAATCCATCCCGCTGGAGCTTCGCTGTTTTGAAACTTTCGTACGCAGAAAAATGGACGGCGGACAGTGATATTAAAAAGAGAATAATTAACTTCTTACCGTTAGCGTGAATATCGCGAGGGATTTCAGATTTTTCTTGCCGCGGAGATTTCATATTACGGGAAATGTTAATCTGATTTTTTAGAAAGTCTAATAGAATTCTAGGATTAAATGTGAAAGGATTAACTTTTTATTTCCATTTGATTTTATACTTGAAATTCATTCGCTTGAGAGCATCTTTTCACGTTCGCCTCTTTATTGTTTTTCAAGAGAATTCTGCCCTATTAATATTTATCAACAATTTAGTAACATACATTCTACGATGCAATAATTTATTTAAGAGCCTATGTATATATGATACACTATAGTATACTGTTTTTTAAGAGAATTCTGTCCTAAAATATTTATCAATAATTTAGTGTAAAATATATATACAAATATATGGTGTACTATAAATATGGTATAAATATTTTAGGACAGAATTCTCTTAAAAAATAGTATAGTATAGTATACCATATTTATAGTACACCATATATTTATATATATATTTTACACTAAATTGTTGATAAATATTTTAAGACAGAATTCTCTTAAAAAACAGTATAGTATAGTTTTTATATATATATATATATATATATATATATATATATATATATATATATATATATATATATATATATATATATAAACCTATGAAAAGAAATAATTAATTTTAATCAAAGATTCTTTCCAATTATTAAAAATTGTTTAAATCTCTGTGAAAAATCTCTTCGATTCAACCAAAATTAAACAGTAAATCTTCCAATCCTCTTTCCGTCGCAACGATCAATAAATACACCGTCCGATGAGCAACTGACACGTGACTGGAATCGAGATCTGGATCACTCGGTCGATAACGTCGCGAGGCAAGGTCACGTAGCCGCGAGTGAAAGCCACAAGTCTCTGGAATCTCTGGTAATCAAGGCCTAGTATGTACGTCGATTTCGATCCGCGTGAACGTTTCGCGTGATCATCTTACAAATTCGTGTACAAACGATACGTGCAAACTACCAAAACGAAAAGAAGGCAAGGAAGCACGAGAGAAACGAAATCAATTTCGTGCGTGAAAAGTGTGTGAAAAGTTTCATGAAACCGTCCAGTGTACCGGTGGAAGTATTTTTCGGCGCAGTTCAAGATTTCGTGAACGTCGATAGAATTGTTTGTCAAATCAAAGGCTGATTGCAAGAGTGAGTTCAACAAATCGTTAATAATTCCGACAGATTTGTTTACGCACTCGTGTGTAATCAAATTCTCGATTTCGCGCAGTGGAATGTGACGCAACGTGTCGCGTGAACGTGACACGAATTATCGAATTTCACTCGGCAATATTAATTAAACGCGATATTGTTCGCGTTACTCGTACAAGGGGGAACCACTGTTATTGCGTGCGAACGGGTTAATTAATCAACTTCGTTGATGGATCAACAGGCATTGAGGAGAGACTAGGATTTCTTGTTGATTCGAGATTCGTTTCACTGAGAATGATAGCTCACTTCGGAGAGTTTGATTCAACGAAGATCTGAACATTGTCTGTCGTGTGATTTTCTTAGTTACGAAACAATGAGAAAATTCATGGTCTTTATTTATTCTTTAGGTTTTTTCAATCTTTATCTATATACGATTAGTATCGTTCAAGCCTGCAAGACTCCTTCGTCAGTGTTTATCTATGTTTGATTTAAACATGATAATTTTTCAATAGCTAATTTTGAAGTAGATTTTTCCGTTGACAGGAATTTAAATTTTCACCGATGGAAATTTAAATTTTCGCAAGACATTCTCAGTCTGTGTATTATTAAAATTTCTCAGATTCGAACGAAAGAATCATCGTTGATAAGTTAATTTTTTCTCTCGGGCCACATCTGTGCGTCGATAAATCATTATCGGAAGAAGAGCTAGTTTCTCGAAAAACTAGGAATGAGATTAAATCCCAAGATGAACGAATTCGAGTCAAGTTCGACATCCAAATTTCAGTCGAAAATATAAATGTTTCGTTCAGTACACACTCGCGATGTGTTCATTCTGTCGAGCATATTATCGCAGTACAATTTTACTGATTGATTTCATTCGTGTAGTTCAAGTGTAATGTATATAATGTGTACATTTCATTGAGTCTGATGCACACATTTTATACAAATCAACTCCTGTATATATATTTTAGTTTTATATATATATATATATAAAATATATGTATTATATATATTTTAGTTATATATATATTTATTTATATTTTATATCTGTATTATATATATTTTAGTTATATATATATATATATATATATATTTATATTTTATATATTTTAAAATATATGTAACATATAATATAAATTTTATATATATATTATATATATATATTTTATTTAAGTTTGATCTATATAATACATAAATAATAAATATACAAATATAAAAATATAAAATTATATAAAATATATATACAAATATAAAATTACATGTAATTTTATATACAAATATAAAATTACATACAAATATAATAATATATATATTATAAATATATAAATTATA
>NW_025110451.1:29160-30601 GCF_011392965.1 Frieseomelitta varia | reverse complement strand
AATATTATAAATATAAAATTAATATAAATATAAATATTATAAATATAAAATTAATATAAATATAAATATTATAAATATAAATATTATAAATATAAAATTAATATAAACATAAATATTATAATATTATAAATATTATAAATATAAAATTCCAAAATTAGTATTTACTCTCTCTCTTATTCTCTCCTCATTGATCCTACAAAAGCCAGTTAAAAGTCAATTTCCAACACACGAAAACTATTATATGTTTTCCCTTCTGACAAATTAACACATCAAGGGTACACATAAATCAAAATCTAACATCAGACCAATTTAATTTTCATCGTGTGAAACCTCCAACATAATTCTTCCTCACCTCCATGTTCAGTAACACCTAGTCACCCTCATAATTAACACACCGAATATATTCTAACCATTCCAATTTCCAATACGCGAAACTTCCAATTGACGAATGACAAAATCATTTGTCCATATACTATTGCCTGTCCCCTGTCCAATACTAATCTTGTTCACACACGAAGTTACTACTTTAGAGACACGTGTAAGTACTATCTCCGATATCTACATATTCTTTCGCGCTTCATTATTTTTCACCCCGAGACAACACAACCTGCACAGTAGGTAGTCGCTAGTTCGTACAGTAATCACCTCTTGTATACAAGATCGTTTCTACAGCCTCGTTTCAATAAATCTCAGCGAAAGGTTCGGCGCCATCGACGAAAATACTAACGGTAAACAGCTGACGTATGCTCAACTGCTGGCCAGGCAATAAAAAAAGAAAAGTACAAGCGTGTAAATTCCGCCTTGTGTCGCGTACGAGCTGATACTGCTATCAACGAACGTATACGTCTCGTTCCTTTCGAGAAATTCCAACGGAATTCGGCTGGACGCCTCGGGCGTTACACTTATTATGTTAATTACACGAGATCATGCTAATTCCCACGAATTTATGCTAATCGACCCCGCGGGAAATGCAAAACACGTGGCAGTCTGGCAGTTGTTACAACGAGTTTAGGAAAAAATTACATTAATCAGCGACGATTAACGTTACATTATGTGTACACGATGTAAGGGTGATTTATGAAACGTATCTAATACAGAAGCAGGAACGAATTTGTCTTCGACGAGTATACTGGAGGTGGTCTAGAAAATATGGCCATTTTAGACTTTCCTTTCAACAAAATAAATATTGTGAATAACACAGGGAAAAATAACTAAGAAACATATGCGCAAATATAAATGCAAACGTTACATTATAATAACAAAAATTTTAATAATACATTTGATAATTATTAATTCAAATTATTAATTAAAAGTTACATTCAATTGGTCAAAATTATTAATTATTATTAATTAATTGGAGTTTTAATAATACATTCGATAATTAATTAAAATTATTAATTAAAGGTTACATTCAATTGGTCAAAATTATTAATTATTATTA
>NW_025110451.1:0-29141 GCF_011392965.1 Frieseomelitta varia | reverse complement strand
ATACATTTGATAATTAATTAAAATTATTAATTAAACGTTACATTCAATTGGTCAAAATTATTAATTATTATTAATTAATTGAAATTTTAATAATACATTTGATAATTAATTAAAATTATTAATTAAAGGTTACATTCAATTGGTCAAAATTATTAATTATTATTAATTAATTGAAATTTTAATAATATATTTTAATAAAAATTGAAGTAAAATTTTTTTCATCATCTTCTTCGTAATTGTTAAGGGGCGTCAGTAATTCTCTGCAGAGAAGCAATGGTTCGCGATGATTCTCGTGGAAAAACGTGTTGTTAATACTGCAAGGCAATAAAGAAATTGATTTCTTCCCTCGCGTAACATTACTACGGGATTTCTGTCTTGAAAAGATAGGCCTGCTTGAACACTTGAAATGGACGTTTGAATATTTTTCGATAGAACGAAACGACACTTTACACCTTGCTAGGAATCTAACCGTGGACACTTGACACTCGCCGATAGCAGTATTTTTTTTTCTTTGTAGCGAACTGCCTGATCGCGTCGAGAGTTGACCGATTGCCTGCAGCAATTATTAATTCACCGAGTGTTCGCTAAACTTGTCAAAGTTGTAGAACAAGTGTGCGATAAATTAATCTTTTGTAGACCATAATATTACGGATATTACTATAACGCAGCAAACTACGTATATAATTTTTTATATAATAAAATGGAAGTTCTTACTCGAAAAATGATACTTTGTAAGAATTTATACAAGAGCTAATGAAAAAGTAGAGTAACAAAACAAAAACGATTGCTTGAAATTCAATAATGCCTAATTGTAACAAGTAATAAATAATAATACATTTTTTCTTTATAATAATGCACTCTTTTTTTTAATGCATTTACATGAACATATATTTACGTGAACGTATGAGCTAATTATGAGCAATGTTTGATTAGATAGTTAGACTTTATCAATTAATATGATACAACGTAATTAATAGAATTGAAGATTTCACTTGTGGAATGTTGAAATGTAGATACTTGTTTCAATAGAACATGGAAGTTTCTATTTTGATAACGATGCGATAATCTCGAATTTTCATTGTGCAATTTAATCTCTGCAGGTGTAGAAATAACTATACTTGAAATCGAAAATTGATAAAAGAATGATATTATAATTTAGTAATTAATTTTGTAATGTACAATCAATTGCAGAGGTCTATATTTCAAATATTTAACAATTTGTCTTAATTAATTTGTTAGTTTAAATCACTTTTAAAATATTGGCAGAGTTTCTTTCATTCGTTCAGTGTAAATAAATTAAAAACATGATCTTAGAAAATTTATATATAATTACACATAATAAAATTTATATACTCTATACTTACATATAATAAAATTATAAAAAAAAACCTCGTCTATTCTGATTTACATATTTTCAATAAATAAATATAAGAAATATCATCATTTCCTTTAACCAATAAATAAATTAGTATAAAATGTTCCACGATTTTCTTCAAATATTCGAAATTCTAAATGTATCTAGACTTTCATAATTGATCGTATAAAATCAAAACAAAATCGAGATCAATATTCATCACCTTAAAATCAAAATCTTGTATACATATATATATATATCTTAAAATTAGATGTCTATCTTCTTATAGCATACCCAATTAAACTATACATTCAACCTCATTCAAAAACAGCATTCCGTTTCACCGCCTTTTCTCAAGCCTAAATGTCCCCTACTGTAGATCACAAGGCCTCCGGACCAATAAGGAAATTCACCTTAAGCCCAAATCGTCTGGATCGCGGCGCCAATTTTTATGATCAAGATACAGTTAACCGTTGAGTCCGGCTTCCTCCATTCTCACTTTATATCCAGTTATTTTTTTTTTTTTTCACAGCGTCACAGTCACCTAATATATCCTTCATAAATTCCTACAGTTCATAACGCTGACAAATTCGTGAATCAGAAAGTCAAAAACCTCTGCCCATGCCTCTCGGAAAAGAATTTCTTAATCTCGGTAGCTCGCTCGACATTGTTTATGTCGTCTCGATCCCCGTCGGAATAATTTAATAAACGTCGACTAATTACAGACGCCAGGCGACGTGATGAAGAGCCGTTAAATTGTTTATGACCAACGGGTAGCCACTGCAGGAAGCAACGTAGATCGAAGATACGAAATTAGACGAACGTAAATTTTTGACAATGGAGCCAACTCTCAGGAGGAAGTCTCTCCTCCAATCCACAGATCAATCTGTCGTCTCCTAAACTTGATTTTCGATTGCTTTTCTACGCTTCGCCGCTGATCTCAGGTACTCGATAAATATAGTAGCCTACGTGGGCAGCTGGAATTTATTCGCTGCCGCGAAAGGGTCGTTAACCAACGTAAAACGTGCTTCGGGCATCGTTTCCACGAGAAGAACGTGAACGACGAAAGAGAGCGAGGGAGAGACGAATAGAGAGACCGGAGGATCGACGACTCGGGCTCCTTGAAAAATAACGAAACACGTTGTAACGTCGCCGCTAAATACTGTCCCGTTGGATTTCACAGTGTCCTCGGCTTCCTGGGAACGATCTCGTTGCTCTCGCTTTAATATATGAAGGTTGCAATATCGAAATTGTTGATTGGTTACATGATCGAATCGTTCGACTGTAATGTTGAAAAATATGATTCGTTAATTTTGATATTCAGCGAAGTATTCGTTCGTTATGTACGTGTACAACATTATCGTGCGTGAACAATTGGATAGTACGATTCCTTCAAAAGATTGATATTTTCGTAGTTGACGATGAACGAACATTTTTCTACTGGTAATTTTCCAGAAAACTAATATCAAACGAAGCAAATTTTCGTAGAATTTCATCTTTTTTTACTGTGTACAGTCATTTCACATTACCTCTTCTGACAAACGATTTCCCCCAAAAGAAGAAACAAACTATAACAATTAATGCGAACCAAGTGTACGCTTTTAAGAGGTCTAGGTCTCTTTCTGGAGATTCTCTTTTCGAGATTGCAACGAGCGAGATGGTGTAACATTACCACTTTGGAGATATATGCAAATAGTACGCACGATCATTGTTTATTTTTTTGTCTAAATTTTCATAGTATTGTATTTTACTTTTAACTGATCCAATTTACTATTAAATTATTTTTTCTTAATTTAGACTTGAATTACTTTTTTTTACGAATAATTTTTCTTGGTGATTAATTACAATTTAGGATTAAATTACTTCTTTTGAAATTTTCATGATTAATGTTAATATACAGAGCTATAAAATGAGATCATTTTAAAAGATGTAACGATAGAAACTCTTTTCTTTTGAAGATCACTAGTTTTATAAATAACCTTATATTTTATTACACATTAACCAATTCTTATTTTCTGTATAAAGAAATTATTAATATATTTTGCATTTTGCACTATTATCTGAAATTACCATTTGCAAATAATTCATTTTTGGAATTCATTTGCATTCATTCGTATTAATAGGTGCAGAAATTGAGCCTGTGCTTTTACAATATATTGCAAACCCATTCTAAATTCAAATATTCTGTTGTTGCTTCCAGATTTTTAAACTCGACATGAAAACATAACTTTAGAAAATTAATTTTATATAACGCATCGGATCAATCATAGATCTAAATTTCTAAATTCAAATGTCCCATTATTACTTTGGAATTTTACATAGAAATCTCCAATCAACAACAACAAATATTTCTATTACCAATTTAGCGATGCATAACAATTGACAAGCAAACAAAATCTAAAAAAAAAAAAAAAAACACCACATTAATTTCATCTTTAAAACATTCAATGATTGTTTTTTTATTTCATGAAAATTTCAAAAGAAATAATTATTTGTGCCCAAAAGTGCCCAACCCTACTGTTAAGGCTGCATGCTGCATCATAACCTCCCATGCAGGTTTGGAAATCCCCATAACCTGACAGTACTTACTGTCTGATTTCAATGATAAGGCGTATGACCAATGGAGTACCGTAAGACGAGGAAGTTTGAAAAGTAAACAGAGGCTGCAAAGGGAAACGGTGCACATGAGATACAAGAGCAGTCCAAAAAAAAAAAAAAGAGAGAAGCGAAAAAGAAAGAAGAATAAAGGACCGGGAATCCAGGCACGAACAACAGGTTCTTTTTTTTCCACGAGAAGCAGTACTCCAGGGTTCATGGACACCGATCTGGAACTGATAAAACGTTCGGCTCTTTCCTTTTCCTTTGCACGCCATTTTTGGTTGTCCCTTCACTCCGGCACGCTTCATGAGTTGCTTTTTAACAGCCACGTGTTCCGTTACGAATATTACCATACGGAGATTCCACGATGCGGGAAGCAGATGCAATTCTTTGAATTGCAATGACCCAGGAGAATGCGTGAAGAATCTCTAAAAGAACGCACAGGTCACTGGAGTATTGGTAAAATTGATTACTGTTGTTAGTGCAAGTAGTAGACTTAAGATAATAAAATTCATGAAGAAGATGAAAATGAGTAATCTATCTGATAATATATATGTACATATAATACATTCTAATTGTGTGGTAATATATCATGATACATTTCTATCATATTTCTTTTCTTCTTCAACAAAAAAAGTGCTTTATGCACATATTTTTACATACTATGTATTATAAAATCTGTACAGTTCCAGACGTTTAATTCTTTATAAGATAATACTGTGAAATAAGTAAAAGAAAATTGAAATATGTAAAATCTATTTCCTTTGACTTCTAGTATGATGACTTTTCAACAATTTTGTCACATTTTCTGTTTATGTGTCTGTCAGTGCGTAGTATACTTATCAGAAATTGTTTCAATGTCTACAATGATCTTTGATAAGAATACATATATTACACACAAATAAGAATACATATATTATACAAATATATACAAATATATACATAGGTAAAAATAATAAGAACGATTATAATAAGAAATAAAATATAAAATATAAAATATAAGATATAAAATATAAGATATAAAATATAAAATATAAAATATAATATATAAAATATAAAAAAGTAAAATATAAAATAGAATTCTATATCTATACAACAAACGGTAAATAGATTACTAATTAAACAGATTTACCAACAAAAATTAAATTTCTTATAAATATTCTATATAAATATTTGTAATCTATTAATTATATCGTAAACGATACTAGCAATTCTGTGATTTATAATATCGCGATTAATTCGCAAACGAATAGTTATTATATAATATATGTACATCTCCTTCAACGTATGCATAATTGCTATCCAGAGAAATCCGTACTCTTTTTTCTTTGACCTTCCTTGGTCGTTCGACTAACGAGGTTCCGGACTCATAGATCTGAATCAGAAGGATCTTACGAGCACGAGGTAGAAATTCAAGAATACTCACTGTCCAGCGGAAGTGCCTATGGCCTAACGAGCGAATGAAAGGAGAAAAATGTTTCGGACAGTCATGACAAAAGGTGATTCATTGTAAAGGGTAAATCTTGTAGCATTCGTCTCGCTTTAAATTACGTCACATACCTTCGCCGATTTTACGTAATTTTTCGTGGCCATTTAAACGTGCACAATAGAAGCTGTGGCAATGTTAATAGAACTCAACTCTCGCTGGAAATGCGCCTTACGTACTGCAACACATTTTCCAACGATGTCTTCACTTTGTTTGTGATCTACTGTTAGGTGTACCATCAACTTGAATAAGAACGTTAACAATCGCGACATTTTATGATCTGCAATGGAACATTATATAAAGATATACTTTTCCAAAGTAATTAATTTAATAATTAATTTGTTCGCAAAATAATATGAGACATATTTTTTCAAAAGACATATAACAAATATATATATATATATATATATATATATATATATATATATATATATATATCTTTCCGCAACTCTGATACTAATTGTAATTAATTTTTCAAAACATTGATGAAGAACTACAATTTGCGATAGCAGGTCGATACAACAAAGACAGATTCTAATATTATTCTGCTAAGAATTTAAACTGTTTATAATTAAAAATATTGAGAATGAATAATTGAGTATTTTATAATTTGCATCATTGAAGTAAACTTGCACATCATTACAGTGAAAAGTATCATCGGATAATTATACATTTCCTGTGAATCATTTTTCATTGCCATCTATTGATTATGATTTTTCAAATCTTGTACAAAGTACATGAAAATGCAATAAAGCTACTCTAAATACTAAAGGATCGTAGAATAAATATTAATAAGATATTTAATGTTGAAAAACTGACTCGATGAATAGCTTTTGCTACAGGCAATGAAAGAAGCATTTGTGATATTAAACAATCCCTAACTCTAATGCAAACCGAAATACCAATGCACAACATAAAATCCTAACTGCTTCGTAACTCTGATACAGCCTTTAATAAATATCTTGAATCACTAACAAAAAACCACGACTGCATGACTCCTAATATAGCACTATAAATATAATAAATAATAAATAATACCAATACTACTAAAAACAAACATACTGATAAAATACATGGTAACAAGAATAACCTTCCATGTTTTGCATGAATTTCTTATCTATAGGATTGCAAGCCACCAGTAGAAGCCTTCCTCATATTTGATTTTCCATTTAGAGTACAATTATATTTCAGTGAGATGAGCGTATTTTCACATAATCTTTATTTAAAAAGATGTATACGTATGCGTCATCATATGTGAAATCATTTCTCTCTTGCATAGCCGATTGACGCACTATATGTATTTTTATTTTCACATAATTTCACATTAACAACCGTGTTTAGATAGAGTTAAGTATAGTTTCCCTCGTATCTTGATCATATCAAGTTTTGTGTTTAAATAATAAATACTGTTGTTTCATACGTTTAAAACAACGATGAGAATAGAGAATCCCGGCAATAACGAAATGTAGTTTTTTAACACGTTCAATAAATTTTTTTTGTTCTTGATATTATGCAAAATTACTTTCATAAATGAAAAAAAAAATTTTTTAACGCTATGATCATATAGTAATATAACCAATTTATCAGTCTAGACATTTAGATAAATCAAGTTTTAAAAATATTCAGCAATTAAATTAAAAATTCAGAAAATTTCTTTGTCAATTTCCTAAATGATTTATTAATTAATATAATATAAAACGTTCTGTTTCGGACATAGTGGTGCCACCTATCGATAAATTACTGATACTTGCCAAAAAGCGAACTCGTTATTGATTATTAATTTTCTTTAATATCAATTACACTCGATCTCAATATTGAAATCTATTCTTAATAACATTGTACGATTATTTTATAAATAATTTAATTCATAAATCGTAGTTTAAAAAAGATCATTCTGATTCTTTATATTTATACTTTTAATTAACATTTGAAGCGAACATTATTTTGTACCGCTCTATTTATTAATTTTATTTATCCCACTTAAATTGATTATATTAACTACTCTTGATCATATATGCACTTAGATACTAACGCATCTTACATATCCAAATATCAACTTAGAATTACCATAATGCTTAACTTTAAATCTAATAAGCAAATTAAAACTATCACAACACAATATCTAACTCAAAACTATCTATCTACAGTTTAATCAAATCTAATTTAGCCTAACATTTTCACAAATTTAGTAATTTTTATTAATTCTATTCACATAAATACATAAATATAATTAATGATGACTTCTCAATCTGTTGTATTATATGAACTCTTCCTTTGTTGGCTCCATAATCTATACCTGAAATAAATCTAAGAAACTGAAAAAGATTAGTAAAATCTAACTTAACTATAATAAATCTAATAAAATAAATCTATTACTTGCAGTTAGATGAAATATTATTTTGTTGTGATAATTTTTTCTTCTTTGTCACTTTCTTTAATTCATATTCCATCTTTTTAAACCTTTAGTGTACATTTTCTGTAATTAAGTAAATAAATAATTTTTCTGAAATAAATAAATAAATCTGAAACAAACTTATGTATTGGATTACTATTATAATTTTTAAAAAAAGACAAAATAAAAGGACCTGCAATAAAGACATATTATGCACAAAAAAAAGAATCAAGTTGCTGTCAAGATATTACTTCATAATTATACTTTATTGACTGAATTAAATCATTTTCTGACTAGAAATTATGAAAACTAAAAGCAAGAGTTTTTAGTAATTGGATTCAAATTGGATTGAATAAATAAACAATTAAAAATTTACAAAGATGAAAGAAGATTCGAGCCACATGATTTATCTTTCAACTTTTATTTACTCGTTATGTAAAATATATAAATATAAATATATTAGCTAATAAAACATTTATACACATTTTAGCAGTATTTTCAGTAACAAACGCAATAGTAAGGGGTGCTGAAAAAGAAAACCTAACACAGTAACCAGAAGAGCTACTGACAAAGAAAATTTATTAGTATTTAAACTAATTTTGTGAAATTTTCAAAATCAAACGCGAAAAGTGCTTCGTTATGTTTAAAACTCCCGAAAGTAAGTACGCAGCGCTATTAATCTATGCACTCATATTTAGAAATACGCAACACTAATAATTATGTACGTCCAGCGCAACCATACTGGAGGTTGTTGATGAATGATCACCTTTCTACAGCTCTTGTAGCTGCATCAGGTGATCCAGGAGCAAGAAAAGCCTTCCACGAATACAGTGGAAGAATTTGGGCAATTTGTAAACGCAACGCTATTTCAAGAAACGCGATTATTCATTATCGCAACACTAAGAGTAAAAGTAATTAGAAATCGCGATGAAATAATGTCGCAACACTACACTAACTCCAAAGCTAAATTAAATTTAATTAAAGAAAATTATTATTAACAATACAAAAGTTACGAAAAAGTAACTACTTTGGATATTCTAGCTTTCTAAAATGAAAAACAATGATTCTATAATAATAATTTGAGACAACAGGAAACAAGATAAACTGACACAACACTGAGACAACTATGAAAATTAACAATCAGAAACAAGCAAAAAACAATCGCGGTATCATAATTCGCAACCCTAAAGCAAACACGATTATCGTTTCTTCGCAAATCTAATTCAACCCGTAATCAATCTTTCGCAATACTAACAAGAAAAAACGCGATTTGCCCAAAAAAAAAGATAAATGATGATGGAGAAGAAAAAAAATACAACTACAAATACTAAAAGAGCATAGTGACAAAGTAGTAACGAGAATGACTTCCCATGCTCTGGAGTCATTTAAATAATCCAGAGGATGAGAAACCATTTGTTGCGACCCTCTTCGTGGCAGTTTGCCGGGCCTCTTCTTTTCTTCGGGCGCGATGCCCGCTGAAACTTAAATCTAAGCTCGAGTCTTTCTAATCGCAAACCAAAAAATAACTTATAAAGGTGAAATAAAAAGATAAACCGCGGAAGCTGACTCCAGTACACATGGACGATCATCGATCATAGTGATCGTTGTTCGTTCGCACGTGCGTNTTTCTTCGGGCGCGATGCCCGCTGAAACTTAAATCTAAGCTCGAGTCTTTCTAATCGCAAACCAAAAAATAACTTATAAAGATGAAATAAAAAGATAAACCGCGGAAGCTGACTCCAGTACACATGGACGATCATCGATCATAGTGATCGTTGTTCGTTCGCACGTGCTTGCTCGAGCAATACCTGCATAAACGTTCGTTTCGGGACCTACTCGCGACCTATCCACGACCGCGACCGCGATACTAAATTCGAAAAATCGAAGAGTAAAACAAATGGCATGCTCAATTTGTACCAATTTCACTGTCGATTTTTCAAATTAGATTTCCAGAAACAGGTTGGACACGCGAAAAAGGGACACGCGACCAGAGACTGTGCCAACCTGCCCGGCCCTACCTACTTATAATTAAACACAGGCATACCAGAAAGCAAGCTACCTATCCTATCCAGGGCCCCTATATTTAAAAGATGACAAAAGAACAGACACACCAACACACTCACTCCACGGTTCTCACACATACTACCCGGGCGCAGCCTAAACTAGAGAGGACGTCCCGGGACACCTCCGACACCCGAGTTTAGCACACAACATTCATACTCTAATTTACGTACCATTTTCCTGAAATCAACTGACAATGGCTAGCGAACATTGCGTAAAACGTGATTAACACGTTTATATTTACAGCTGTATATGAAATATTAATAACTGAGAAAAGATATACACATAATTTTTATAGAAATTACATGTGCAAGTTGATATAGCATCATTATTATAATTAATAATATAGTTATAGTAATAATAATATAATTATAGTGTATTTATTACGTATTATGATAATAAATTTATAATTCTTTAAATTAGTGCTTAAATATTTTAAATATTTCAACTTATAATGAATGGAACAATAAAAACGACGCAATTCCACATCCTAACCAAACACACACATGCGGAAAATACGTCGTGCACGATACGCTAACACATTGTCAGTTGCTGAGAAACTTTTTATAAAATTACAGACTATGGTCATCGTGCTCAATGTCTTTCACCCACCCAAGCAGCACCTGGGCACGTGAGTGAGATCCTGACAATGAACACGGAAGGGATTAAACCTGAAAATCCTGAACTAAAAAAAATAATTAGTTCATGTAATTAGTATTTAACGGACTATTGCATTATTTTATTTCAAACTGTAATGACTCTTTCAGAAATTATTGAAAATTCAAGAAAATAAACATAATGAACAAGACTTGAATTTGTTAAAAAAGATATTACGAACAGTTTAATAATTGACTCAAACAATCAAAATCAAACAATTGATTCCAAATTAAATATTAATAGAAATAATCTCAGGCGATTTCTTCATCAAAGCACATTTACGAAAATGCGAAAGCAGTGATCAACTTGTTGCTTTGATTCAAAAATCTACCTGTCGCGAAGTATCTTCTTGCACATAAAATTTTATACATCTTTTTACGGAAAAAAATCTAATCTGGTATATTTCAAGTTCTGCTAAAGTTCATAATTATAAAACTTAATCAATTCAATCAAATAATACTATTATAAAAGAGAAAATTAAATTGGAAATTATTATAATAATTATTAATTACTATAACAAAATATATTACAGATATCAATAAGTAATAACTGCATCTTTCATAGCAACGAAGTCGGAGGATATCCGTCTTCTCTACTATGAAGATAATAGATACTATTTATCTATTTATATATATATTCATATGAATATTTTACTTTTGCAAACATTTATATAAAAGATATTTTGATTTTATAAGTAATTATTATAATTATTATATTTAAACTATATAAGAAATATATATTTAAACTATTTGTTAAAATCGCGATGTGCAAGAAGCCCTATCCTAATCTAATACACAAAAATCTTGAAAAAATGTTACTACTCACGGGTATAAAAAATACCCGCGGTCACTATGCTCATCAAAAATTCTACGTATACAACCAGTCACCCGTGTCGATTCGGACCTTTCGTCCTACGACATGATTGAGTGACCGGAGGAACATAAACGCATGCGACTCACGGGATAGATGTGAAGAATGTTATCATCAATGCTGCACTGGAGCAGGGAAAGTTATCGTGAAGATCCTCTTCAAGTCACTGAGAATCCCATGACAGAAGTAAACGCCGTGAAAACTTTCCTGAAAAATATAAAACATTTTGTTTCTAAAGACACAGTGTTATTTGTGAAAATTTAAATTTTTATAATGACAAAAATTGGGACTAATAATTTGAGATATTTTTATTTCATAATTATAATTTTACATTCGACTTCAATAGAAACTACAAAGAATAGAATTTAAATACAATAAGCTGAATACTTACATATTTAGCTTTTGAAGCATCATAAGAAGATTAGGGGAAGTGGAGAGTGTAGAAAATCTATAACAAAATATTAAACATTAAAATTTATGTTTAAAAGCAAAGCAAAATCTTAAGATAATGAAAGATTCTTACATTCTTGGCTTTAGAGCCATCGTTGGATTTTTCCCCAAAAAATTAATACTGATGTGAAGTGTCTGTAACAAAACGTCAAACATTATACTTTGTTGTCAAATTTGAAAAATTGAATAATTAATTGAAGTACAATATATAAAACTACTTACGATCTTGATCTCCTGGAGAGGCCTTATCCTCTTGAGCACTGACTCTAATACCGAAAACGAGTATTGAACAAGAAAAATTTGAAGAAAGAAAAATAAAAGACCATCAACGCGCGCGTTAAAGTAATAATCGGCGAACTCACTGACTCTAACTTCGCAAATTATAATTTGAATGAATTAATTAAATGAAATAATTAAATTTAACAAAAGCCATTCAGAAAAATATAAAAAAAATATTTCGCAAGATGAGCACTGACTCTGCCGACCGCATTGCGCGCGGTCATAAAAATTTTCTGAAAATAAAGCTGATTAGTAGGGGGAGGGCAGAGTACGTTCATTTAGAAAATACTGCTATTTTTCTAGAAAATGATTATAAAGAGATTTGAGCATGTATTAAAGATGTTAATTAGAAATTATAAAATATTTCTCAATATTTACAGAAATACTTATTTGTATAAATTGTATTCTGAATATTTATGAAAATAATTACGAAATCACGTATTGTGAATTGTATATCAAATACGTACAAATTGTGTATCAAATGTTACCCAAAATGAATAAAATGTTACCAACATTCCGTGAAAGTTCATCAGATTGTCCATTAATCATCGTGGCATTTATGTATTCTTTGCAATCAAGGAATAACTACACAAAAAGAAATCAAAAGTCAGAACAACACACATATTAATTAAATGATACTACGAATGAAGTATAAATGGAAATAAAAGAGTATTGAAGAAACGACGCCATCGAAAGAACGCCACTGATAGATTAGAAAAAGTTACAAACCTAATGCAACGTAACACGTGTTGTTGTCACGAAATTCCACAGCCGAATGACTCCCCACGACATCTCGTCCTACAATTGAAAAAAATAGTAGGGGATGAGATGATCCTATCCGAACAGGCATGATAAGTAAGACGAATATAAACATTGTGTTCGTGTTGTGGCCTTTTACGTTTTACTTTATTTAAGAACTGAACAATTTCATTACATTACGCAGTAAAAATTATTATTTTAACTATTAAATACGTACATTCTTAATAAGTTATTGTTAATATAATTATTAGAATTGTTAAGAATTACGCAGTATAAAGTTAAAGAATCAACAAATAAATAGAAAATGTTACATAATAGAAGTAAAAGCATATTATATATATATATATATATATATATATATATATATATATGTATATAGTCATATTACAAGATCACAATATTTGTACTGTTAGAACTGAAAGTAAATTTTGGTATAAAATTATAAATAACATTTAGCGTGATATATTCTGTTTAAATGTTTATATACCATTATTTCTCTAAATGTTGAAAATTATATGTAACAATTATTAGGTTAAATCTTACCCTGATTTGAAACAAAAATGCACGTTTTAACTTAAAAATTCACAATACAAACGCAAATCTAACAACTATTGATTTGTATTTTTACCTGAGAACTTTTGGGTGTTACTTCTTTCTGCATAATTCTTCTGGATATCACTTGTTCTTTACACACAAACCGTGCTTTCTTCCGCCATTAAAGATGCTCTCCCGCTTAAAGATCGATCGTGAGAAATATCGATATATTCGAGAATTGCAGGAAGTATGTTGCGTATTTCACCGCTAGGGCGCTGCAATCGTGAAATATTAACTGGGAATAAAAAATAAAGAAGTCTGGCCTAAATCAAATATACAAAATTCATGAGAAAGTCTTAAAAAAGAACGAAAATATTCATATACTAGATGAAAAATTGTCAATACGTTAAACTGAGGAATGGGAAATTTTATTATATTACGCAGTAAAATTATTATTTTAACTATTAAATACATACATACATTCTTAATAAATTATTGCTGAATTTAATATTAAAATTGTTCAGAATTATGCAGTATGAAGTTAAAGAATCAACAAATAAGTAGGTTATACCAGAAATGTGGGTGTAAAAGCATGTAATAAAATACGTACATATACAATGAAATATTTATACTAATAAGAAATTGAAATGAAACTTTGGTATAAAATTATAAATAACTTTTAGCACAGTATGTTCTATTTAAATGTTTATATGCTATTATTTCTTTAATTGTTGAAAATTATATGTATAATTGTTGGGTTATATTATATGTACAATCCTGAGTTGAAGCCAAAAATGCAACTCAAAATTTCAAAACACTAACATAAATCTAACAACTATTGTTTTAGGCTTTTACCTGAGAATTTCTGGATCATACTTCTGTTTGGATGATTTTCTGGACTTTATTCCTTGCAGACGAGGTGTGCATCCTTCCGCCATTCCTCCCGCGTAAAGATCGATTGTGAGAAATATCGATGTATTCGAGAATCGCAGGAAGTATATTGCATAATTCACCGTTGTGGCGCTGTAGTCGCTCGTTCCGTACGAACTGTTAACTTGGAATAAAAAATAAAAAACTCTGTTGTAAATCAAACGCACGTAAGTCTTAATATTTAATAAGTAATAAATTTTGAAGTAACTTACAAATATAACATAATGAAGTAATACTTTATAACTAAATGTGATGTTACTCTTCAAATTTCCATTATATTTAATAAAATTTTTTCTTTATATGTTATTGTCGATTCAATTAACTATTTCATTATAAGAAAAATGTTCTTTCTCTGTTGTTTCTGACAATAAAATTGCATATAATTTTTATGTTCATTCCAAATCTCGTGGAGAGTGTAAGAAATATTTTGATTTTTTACAGGTCGATAATTGTACGTTACCATTTTAATGGCGCCATAGATGAGACACAGACGAGGTAATTAATTTATATCTCATTATGTTATGTTATTCATAGAAATATTATATTTTGAATCATTTTTTTCTAATGCTTTTAAATAGATGTATTAAGTATACAATAAATTTATATTCTTCTTATGATGAAATATCAATTATATTCTTTTATTGATAAAATATCACTATGTTCAATTCAGTAAATAATTCTTGAAACAGATGTGGCACCACTGTTTATATTTTTTGATTTTAATTTCCATCACTAGTTGCGCTGTGGTGCAAAATTTGCCTAAATCGGTATGGCAGATTGTGACACGAAAATGGTAATGGGATCCTAGGACCCCACGTGGAGCAAAAGAATACATTGCATGTTAGAGTTATTCATATACCTCGTCTGTGCTATAAATGACATTTCATCTATGTTGTACATATTGTTATATATATATAAAAATAATATTCTATATATCATATGTATATAATTATCGTATATTGTATATTGTATATGTTCATGATCTTACATTTATATAGATATAACGTATATTTTATAGATATAAACAAGAAAAAAATATCATATAAACATATGTTATTAGAAACAATATTAAAAAGTAATAGAAAAACAAAAATACGAAAGCAAAAGCATTACAATACATTACAATCTATGAGTAGATCAGGAATACTTACATCTAATAGTCAAAAAGTATTATAATATTTCCACAATTTCAATTTCATTTCGTTAGAATTTTATCTATGTAAAGAAACTCGAAGAATAAAATGTATCAAACAAATATTAATACAAGAGACAAACTGATCTGAACAAAATCAAAATAAACTTCAAAAAATAATAAATTTAATTTCTTATCTTTGACAATGTTGCATTGTCAGAAATAGTGGATGTTTTATGAAATTTGTTTGAAAACAAAATTATAGGCAAATTATAAAGCATATTTCTATTAATTATAAAACATACATTTGCTAAGATCTTGATGGTCTCCTGGATTTACATGTTTTTAACTGTAGATGATGAAGCATAGATAATTTTAGAATGTGTGATTTTTCCTGCAAATAACAAGGAATATAAGTACAACCTGAAACACTAATAGCAAGTGAATAGGTATAAAAGAGAAAGAAATTAAAAGTTTCCAAGATGCGTTATATTATTAAATGATAATGCAAGATAGAATCAAACTCAAATGTAATAAATTATAAATTTCTCTCTTTATATTATAATATAATTATATGTTACTTAATATATAAAGCTATAATATATATATTTAACACATTATAATAAATATTGTCATTAATATACGTTATATATTATTACTATTGTTATTAAATATGTATGCAACATAATTTTTAACTATATTAATTCGACCTTTTTATTCAATTTTTAAAGACGATCTCAATTTATCTTCTTTACAAATACCTTGATTGAAGAGCTAATTTTAAATTCAAATTTCAATCATTAGTCATCATGTACGTATCTCGTTTCATTTTTAACGTTTTTATTTTTTTAACGTAACATTTTTAACGTACGTTTCATTTTTAAAACTATTATCTGACTTGAAATTCAGAACGGACGTATATTAATGAGAACGTGTTTTATCAGAAAAAACACGTTGGTAAAAATTAATAACACGTCATTGATTTCTATTTCAAGGCTGACATATGTGTATCTAAATTCTCAAACATGCTTAAGGGAATAATTCATAATTTTTTCATGTCTTTTTCAATAAAGTGTTCAATGACAATTGATATATTACCTACTAAGACTTAAGAATAGTCTTGTAGCTGTTTCAACATTTGTATTTTACAAACATATCCTGATGTCACACTGCAATTTCGTAACATTCACAAGTGCAGGCGAAATTATTTCCTTCGTCGATGGAGGACGATAAATATTAGTCATTACCAACTATAATAATTACAGTTTCAAGATACTAAGCAGAAACAACATATCTATTTCTTTTTATTTATTCAACTACTAAACTTCGTAATCTGTTGGTCTGTTTTTTAAAACCAATGTACGAAATCAATCAATAGAAATCTTTCGTATTAATTCAGTAATAGTTAAACTTGTATGTTCATTTTGTATCACTTGTATGATCTCTTTTTTAAAGTATTGTAAAGTTTGCAATAGCAGATCGATTATTGTAATTGTTTAATATGTATAATATAATATTATAAATTATAATTATAATATATAGTATACAGTATATAATTAGTATAATACGATAGTATAAAGAATTATTCTTTCTCAAATTTTATTTTTTTTTCGAATATAAAGCATTATTCTACAATCTAATTTTTTAAAAACAGATCTCGAATGTGGGAACGTGTTGCGTTACATTCATTGAATTTCTCTCACAATTTTCAATATTTTACAAACTTTTAAACAGTGTTTTATCATGCCTCTTTTTATTCTTAATATTCTTTCTTATACAATACTAGGCCAATAATAACATTTTTAACGATCCAAATAGATATGCACTCGTTTCTCAACTGCTTATTATGTATGATAATTCTATCTCTATTGCAAAAAAAAATACTCAATAGTGTATTTTTCATGCATTTTTGAATTTTCATGAACACAGCTAAAGAAAAACAACCTGAATAAAAATTTATTTTATTTAGAATTTAAATTTAGAATGAAAATTCTATTTTGTTCACTCATCATGCGCATTTCTACGTCGAAAATTTATATTATCATTGATAATGATAATGATATTATTAACTATACAAAATACGTAAAATGTAAATTTAATAAAATGATAATTGTGATTAATGATATTACAAATTAATGTATTATAACAATATTAATTAGCTAACAAAACTTGCAAATTAAATTTAATTATAACAAAATCATATAAAACGTAGAAAATCGTGAATGAGCCAAATCCAATGGTCAGGGACCGCAGAAATCTGTAATTCAGAACTAGAGAGAAATTTCACGACACGTTCCGCTCATAAAATGATTCTGTTACTAAATTCTGCTTCACTTTCGTAGATTCATCGTTACGCGAGTCGCATTAACATTTAAAACACATCGTCGTTCAAGATCACGTAACGTCCTTGTAATTATAGGCATGAACACGGTATTCCAACGACAAGAGCTTGTCTCAACAACCATTCTCTCGAAACAAGAAACACACTGGGTAAAAAGGATTCCAGCAAGAAAGATAATAAGAAAAGAATCGTGAAGAAATGGAACGTATCTGCTGTTGAAATAATTGACACATTTCACAGTAAGAATCACCTGTTGAAACAATTGAACGTTTTACGATGGTTGTAATTGTTTCTTGTAACAATTCCGCTTGTCTCTGGTTGAACTGGTGCCGGTATTTTTCACGGAAGAATGAACTATCGTCTTATTACGTTGGACGTTTAATTGTGAACTGTGATATGGAGTGTCTTGATCGTTTCTGTCGTTTTTAGCCATGATCTTTGTTGAGTTTTTTGGTGTATTATACTAGTTGTGTAAGACGAATTGAAAATGTTACACCACGTCATTGCGATTCTGTGATGAATAAATTATGTAATAAATAAGTAAGTAAATTGTGAATCTTAATAAATAAATGATGAATCTTGATAAATAAATTATAAATTTCTATATATAATTAAATGAATAAATTGTAAATTGAAGTATATAAATAAATCAATAAATTACAAATTTACATAGTCCAGGCAAATTGACTAATTATGAATCTTAATACATAAACAAATGAACAAATTATAAATTTTTATATATGAATATATTTTTATATGAATGAATAAATAAGTTATGAATTATGAATTATAAATATTAACAAAATATTATATAAATCTTAGATAGTGCAAATGAATGTAAGATTTAACTGCTAAAAATCGATGAATGGTGTAACATTATTACGACTTTGCATTATTTTTCCATATTTATGCAGGTACATCATGTTATGAGTGTAAACAATCGTATAAACAAAATACAAGAAATTTCATTTAAAAGAAAAACGACACGTGAGTGCAATTAGTGTAATAGTAAGTCTGTATAAATTATTCTTACATAAATATAATAGTAAAGTTTGTATAAATTATTCTTGTTAATATAGAATATCAAAATCTACTGATATTGATAGTCAAACTAACAAAATTTTCTCTACACTATAGTGTCTTCTAAAACTATAACTATACTAACAGACAAACTATACAACTACAACTAAAATACAAACTATAACTAAAATATCTCTATAACTATATTAAACAGTCAGAACTAGTTAGAACGATTTTGTATCAATCTAGGAATGAATTATAAAGGGACAGAGTGCGAAAAGGGCTAGTTCAAGAAACAAAACAAAAAAATCAGATGTTCAATGGAGCGCAGACAGACCAACAGGAAATTGAGAAGAATGCCAAGAGATCCGGATACGAGTCGATGGAAAAAACGCCCAACGTTTGTTTGGTAAATTGGCGATAAACTGCGTTTGACGAACCCAGTGTCGGCAGGTTCGAGCGAAACGAATGGTGGGAGAGCCAACCACGTGTGAAACAGCTGTAACAGATTTAATCAGTGTGTAGAACAGGTACGAGACGATACATCGATCGGTGGATTTCTTCTGTTCCTTTGATCGAAATCGAGCTTCCTTTTTGATTTTAAATTGTTTAATTTTAACAACTGTCTAGATCATTCAGTTTCATTTACAGTGTTAGATCATTTATCTAGTTTACATTAATTGCTACGATTTTATATTAAATTATAGATCTAAAATATTTGAATTTTATATTTATATCATTTAGATTAATCTAGATTATAATTCTAGGCTATAGAACATTAGTTTCAAATTATTCAATTTCATCGATTTAAATTACAGTTTCATGGGGAACCATTGGTCGCGATGCTCTCTCGGTGACAGAGGAAAGTGAAACCGTGGAATGAAAGCTCATGGTGAACGGTGCAGTGAAACAGTGATCGTCAGGCATCGCGCGCTCGCGAAAACTGGGGAATCACATGCTTAAACGTTTTCACGTAAGCATCGATCAGGTGACTGTAAATCACCCGAAGCGTTCTCCCAAGCGTATGCTATACTTGCTAATTGTCGCTCGCTGAATCGTTAATTGCCGGCACTATTTCATTGCCATTGAATTGAAAGGAGGCTCGCGTTTGGTTAATGAAACGATGCAGCTCGCATAGTAAGAAGACACGCCGATGGAGTATGACCGAAGTGCCGATCGAAACTCGAAATCGAAGTTCTTCCAAGGTCTACCATTCAACTCGAGTCACTCAAGCGCGCTGTACTTTCCGGTTTATAAATTATGTTGCATGATTGTTACGAACGTTTGCTTGTAAATGACGTTTGTTTGAAGTCGAAGGGAAGTTAATTAAATTGAAGGAAATTTTTTAACGCGGAACATTAAAATAATAATACATATATGTTGCTAATATATTTTGAAATCACTGTTATAAATGAATTGAAACTTGAAGTTTGAAGGTGAAATTTTGTGAGAAATAGTGCTGGAGTATTATTATAATTATTGTTATTATTAATGCATTGAAACTTGAAGTGTAAACTGAGAAAAATTGTTAGTGCTGGAATATTATTATTATTGTTATAAATCAACTGAGACTTGAAGTGTTTCGTTGAAGCTTGTTTGAAGAGTTCGTCAAGTTGAAAAGTATATTTTTCTATAGTGCTGAAATTTTTATTCTCACGTTGTAATCATTATTACAAACGTGTTCTGAAACTCGAGGAGGGAGAGAAGTTTGTTAAAGTGAAGAAAAATCTCTAATGACATGACAGGATTCGACTTTAAAAGATTGTTGAAGAACATTTCTCGACTTCCAAATTTGAAATAGTTCGGCTGAAAGGTCAAAGAAGGAAGGTTGATCAAGGTGAAGAAAATTCTTAATGACATGACTGGATTCAGTTTTAAGAAATTGTTGAAGAACAGAATCCCTGTTCTGAAATGGTTACCTCTGTACAAAACGAAAGATGCATTGGGTGATCTAGTTGCGGGATTGACAGTGGGTCTGACCCTAATACCACAGGTACTTTCAACATTTATGATTGAACTGCAGATTTTTATGCATTTATGAAAAATTCTGAAGTGCGAAGTTGCTTTACTCTCAGTGTGAATTTTCAATTTCGTACCTTGTTTTCAATTTTCACTCGACACACCTATCAAGTCAATTTTTCAGAATCACTTTTGACAAGTGTGAATTCTACAGTATATGTCAGTAATCATTTTTAACAATGATGAAAAGAGATAGAGTAATAATTAAAATTAACTCTTAACTGGCATCATTGGATACTGGAAGCAATTAAAATTTATATCTACTTACTTTTGCAAGTGTTGCTTACTTTTGGAATTTTTAATTTCATTTAATTTCTATCACAAAAAAAAAAAATATAAAATTAGATTTTCGTAGCCTGACAAAAATTTAATTTACTATAATAATTTCCTCGATTGGAGAGTTAAGCAAACAAGTAAAAATTACATAGACTACAGAAATATTCCACCCATTAAAAAAAAAAAAAAGAATATATGCATGAACTTTTCATTCAATCTGTTACAAGAGAAATGTGTCAAATTAACAATAGGGACGAATGAGAGTTAGATATCGATTCGACGAAACGTGAGTTTGGTCCAACTATGATTTCAGGCAATCGCGTACGCTGGATTGGCAGGTTTAACACCGCAGTATGGCCTTTACAGTGCGTTCGCTGGCAGTTTCGTCTACATAATTTTTGGTACCTGTCGAGAAGTGAATATCGGCCCGACTGCATTGATCTCTTTGCTAACGTACACGTACGCGAGGTAAGCTGTCCACGTTCTTCGCGAACCCTTTTAAACTTAATTTATGAATGAGCAATCTTAAATCGACACAATGGCTGAACTCTCGTGTACGATTGGTGTACAATTGGAACTATCATATAATTCAACAGCGACTGAAAAGATACTGTTATCTTTTGAAACGCAATTATCGTGAACAATATTTGTAACCATTAACCCATTTGCATCTTAGCGAGACTTAGATTGTACGATGGGCTCGTTCACGATCTGCCCTGATTTCGATAATCTCTATTAATCTCTATTAATAGTAACAGGAGGTCGAATAGAAACTGTCAACTCATAAATAACTCTTTGTTCATTGGACTTTTAAATTTTACGTGTCTTTTCTGTCTTGAGCTAGCTTTGTACATTTAATCCTCTTGCAAGAGTTCAGTTAATAGTTATTTGTATTAGATATTTAAGGATAAAACATAATTAGTATTGTTCAAGGAATTAAAAGCATGATAAAAGAGTAAATGTAGAAAAAATATAGGACTACATTGTGAGTTTTATATAATTCTTTTTTTTTTTTATTTTATTAAGAGAAAAAATAAAAGGGATAAAAAACCTTATACTCACTTAGAGTTCGGAGTATTAATATGTTTTTCAAATTATTTTCATTAATGAGATTGCTGAGAATAAATTTTAAAACACCAATTTGTACCTTGGCAACATAAACTGCTGATTAGTTAACTAATTTACAATTAGAAACGATTATCACTTTTATTAATCCATTCTGATACATTTACATTTGAATTTTTTCAGATTTGTTTTCACCAAGGTTTGATTCAAGATTTTAATTTTATATCTATTTGATCAGATCTTTCTCAGAATAAATATTCCTGTTGAACTAGAACTTTTTTTTCTACTGCCAAGAAAATAAAAGTTTCTTATTTGCACAAAAATGTATGGAATAGAAGTTTTAGTTAATGCGTTGCATTTTATAACAGTTTTCTGATAAAGACAATAGTCATAAAATTACAGTTATTTCATAATTAATTGAGAATTTTAACAGTTTTCATATTCGATCCCTGGTAGTAACTGATTACAATGAAATAAATTTAACCCTTAAATGATATTGTAAGATCATAAATAGTAATTCGAATTTTGTGTAATATTTTATATTTCTCTTAAATTAAATCAAATAAAAATTGAAGTAATGTAAAATATAAGTTTTAAGTATCCAATGGCGCCAATTAAAAGTCAATGCAAAAAATAAATCAAGAAGCTTGAAAATTCTATAATTAATATCAAAAGAATGTTATACCTCTTTTATGTAAGCCACTGCAAAGTTATACTTTGTACCACTCGTGCAGAAAATAATAGAATGAAGATTGTTTACTCACTGTACCCTCTTGTCTATACTCGCTATTAAAATACAAAATCAAGCAAAAAGTCAAACATATCAAATAAAGTTCCTTTCTTTTTTCTTTTAAATCAAAATCTCTAAGAATTGGTGTAGCTTTCCATGTGTCTTCAAACACTTAACTTCTCCCTTTCATTGTGTTTCAGAGGTATTCCCGAGTACGCAATCCTCCTGTGTTTTTTGTCAGGAAGCATCACGATAGTGCTGGGAATCCTCCGATTGGGTTTTCTCGTCGAGTTTGTTTCCATACCAGTCGTCTCGGGATTCACGTCGGCGGCCAGTCTAATTATCGCCTGCAGTCAAATCAAGAGTTTGCTAGGCTTGAAGATACACGGGGAGAGTTTCATCGAAATTTGGCGGGAATTGATCAACAACGTCCACCGAACTAGAATCCCTGACCTGATCTTGTCTTGCTGCTGCGTTCTAATTCTATTGACCCTGAAGGTAATTTATATAATACCGAGCAAAACGAGTTCTCACGCGCAGTGAATACGCAAAAGAAGGAAGAGAACGAGATCGACGAGCGACGAGCGACGAAAAAAAAAAAAAAAAGAAAAAAGAAAAGGAAACATACGTACTTGTACGTACCCGCGCAGCTTCGTTTCTTTGTTTTTCTTATCTTTATTTCCTTCTCGTTCCAGAAACTCAAAGATGCCAACGTCTCGAGCCGGACTTTGAAAAAATTGATCTGGTTCCTTGGAACTGGTAGGAACGCCCTCGTGGTAATTCTGTGTGCTGTAGCGTCGTACATCTTCGAAAATCGCGGTGGGGCACCTTTCATCCTCACAGGTCATATCGATTCTGGGCTACCCTCCGTCGATCCACCATCTTTCTCCAGGAATGTTGGAAACCAGACGGAAACGTTCGTCGATATGTGCAAAAATTTAGGCACCGGTATCATCATTGTTCCGTTGATCTCGATTATTGGCAATGTCGCCATTGCGAAGGCATTTTGTAAGTTGTCAAATGATTTTAATCTTTTGGTGAACGCAGTTGAGGAGCATAACTGAAGCAATGATAGGTGTTGTATAAATTGAGATCCACATCCGTCGATTGAATTATGTTTGTTGCGTTGCGCAAATCTTACGGATTTTATACATATTATATACATACACATAAAAATAGAAATTTTAAAAAAATAGTATTTCACACAAGTTTACAAACATTCAAGTAAAATAATAAAATAAAAAGATTGTATAAATAGAAACAAAAACAACAGAAACATTAGCCAATTAAAACTGACATATGTAAGGTAAATTAATGTATAAATGTATAAATGTATGAATTAATGTAGAAATATTTTAAGTAATTGAATCTATTATATAAAGAATTAGTACAGAAACATTTTGGAAAATTAAAATAACTAATACAAACAATTTTTTAACGTCGCAAATGTTTTCTTAATTGCCATTGATTCAGTTACTTTTCTCACAATTTAATTTATACATATGTATCTATATTTTCACATTTGCATATTTATACATTCTTCAGCTTTAATAACTTGCTAGTATTTATTGCATGATCTTGTAACTTCTAAGATAGCTTTGCTATTTTGACGTATTTTGCACGTACAAGAATTGCACAATAATCAGAATGAATTTCATTCGTGAATTTCTTCAGTTCTCTTCTTACTCAAGAATCTCTTCAAACTCAAGAATCAATACCAATGAACATTTGCAATTTGTTTTATATTTTTCGTTTTAATTTGGAATACTGAAACAAACTAAAAAAAAAAAAATCTATCAAATGATGTGAGAAAATTGTCTGATTTCAACGTGTGATGTTTTCAAAAAATTATATGCAATTTGATTGTATAAAACGACGTTTAACATCATTCTAACAGTTTCGTCAAAAGACAGTATACTCTCAACTGTATCTAATCAATCATTCCGTAAAATATCTTTATGCGCATACTAATCTATTATTTATAATATTCATTTGATACAACGAGCTAATATCAATGAAACTTTTTTACAATACAAAATACTACTGAATCGTCTAACATTCTTCGTTACAGACAGCCAAAAAAACATTTGCAACTATGGAAAATCATCCGTTTAGATTAACGTTAATTGTACAAAATGTTTTTGTAATGTCTGTTTTCTATGTATGTTGATATTAACGACAATGTGAACGATTTGCGCAGAAATTTATTGGCTCAGTTGTGTCCTTCACTGTGATTATTATCCTTCGGAACGCTAATTAGATTTTTAACGAAAGCACGAGGAGAGTCGCTCGATGCTACTCAGGAGATGTTAACGTTGGGCCTGTGCAACGTTGTTGGATCGTTTTTCCATTCAATGCCAGTCACCGGTTCATTTTCCAGAAGCGCAGTGAACAATACTTCAGGCGTGAGAACGCCCTTGGGTGGCATCTATACAGGTAACTACGAAATTTTCACGATTATAAAGAGAAACGATAAGATGAAAAGGAAAAAAACCGGGAATCTTTTTTTTTTTTTTTAATTGCAGGTATCCTAGTTATCCTTGCTCTAAGCTTACTCACGCCGTACTTTTATTACATTCCAAGAGCGACCTTGAGTTCCGTAATAGTTTGCGCGGTGGTATTCATGGTCGAGGTGAATATTTTACGGCCGATTTGGAAATGTAGCAGTGAGTATAAAAACCAGCCAGAAATTCATATAAATTATATAATAAATAAAATTAATAAAAATTGTAAATTATTGCTAAATTATTGCAAATGAAATGGTTGATTTCGCAGGCATATGAAATCATTCGGAATTTAAGTGATTGAAAGTGTTGATTGAATTATATTTATATATTACTACAAATCCTCTGTCAGTTATTTCATCTTATTAATTTTCTGTCGATTATTTTATTTTTATCACGAAAAAAAAAATAAATTATGACAGATTATATAAAACTTGATCTTTATAAAACTTGTAACTTTGACCTAATGAGGTAAAAGTAAAATCAATATAAATTTTCCAAGAACTGGATTGAACAATCTAAGTTAGAAAAATCTAAAACTTTACAATTATCTACAACAATCGAACTGCATTAAATCCGATAAATCCCAAATCGATTAACACTATTTTCAAGTAAGCTAAAACTTCTAAAAGAATATTAAGAATTCAACCATTACGCCTGCAATGAAGGAGATGAAAGCTTACACTATGCTATGAAAAAAAAAGTTCATTCGAAGAATGTTAATTGTCGTCGTAAATCATTTTTCAAATGTTCTAACTTTCAGAACGAGATCTAATTCCGACTTGTACGACATTCTTCGCATGCCTGTTCGCCGGTGTCGAATTAGGTATTTTAATAGGCGTGGCAATTGATCTGGCAATATTAATTTATTTCAACGCCAGGCCGACAATATATATCGAATACAGAAATGTAAGTACATAACAGTGATCGACAAACACTTTGATAAAGAGATTTACTATTGTTCTTTTAAAAATATGCCGCAAATCTTTTTTTTTTTTTTTTTCACCGCAGGCTCCTACGTTGAACTACATCCTCGTGCGTCCCAGCGCCGGACTGCTATTTCCAGCGGTGGATTACTTGAGGATATACCTGTTGGAGAACTTAGCTAACGAGCATCATAAATTACTGAAAACCTTCAAGAACACGAAAATTGTCGTTCTAGACTGCAAGCACATCGATAAAATTGATTTCACTGCGGCGCGTGTACGTGTAATAATCATACTTCGAATTTGGCCTGGATTTTACTTCTTCGAGCCTTCCTCCTCTTTCTCCTTGTTACAAAGATATTTCTTCTTCTTTCTTTTCTTTATTTTAAATCGTGTTTACAGAGAAAATAGCGTAGTAGATTATTATTATTATTATTATTATTTTTTTAATATTTTACTTTACAACGGTAAAGAGAGGAAAAAGAAAAAAGAAAAAAAGACAGAACTCGATTGCTCAACAATCGCTCAAAGACGTAAGATCTAGGACAGATTTGAACACAATTCGTTAGTCTGGTTGAAATTGACCGAGTCTCGTAACATTCACAGGGATTAAATACGGTGATGAGAGAGTTCAAGGAAAAGAATCATTGCTTGATAATGCTACGACCCTCGAAGGAAATCTTACGGAGCGTGCAATCGCTCTCTGAGGAAACGATTCACGTGGTTTATACAGATGCCGAGCTCGTCGCTATTTTGAAAGAATTCAGCACGACCAAAGCAGTCAAAGAAAGTGGTGCAGAGGTATTAGATATGTCAAATGGAACAACTATCAATAGCACAAGGAGCGAACTAACCAGTACGAAGCTTTAAAACAAATTACAGATGCTAAGAACGAAAACTACACAGAGATATCGATAACTGGTTATCTTTTAGAATTTTTACATATATTAAATGTATGTGACTGTCTTCTTTAGGTGAATGTATGTAATTATCCTTTTAGGTAAATTTTTCTATTTGTTTATTGAATTTATTGAGTTTGTTCCAATAGAAAATTGTTTCTTGGGTCATTTCGCGTTTGTGAAATTAAAAAAAAATTCCATGTCGAGATCTGCTTGATCAGTTAGATCTAAATTAAATTGAGATATCTTTAACTGGAAATTAAATTAAATTAAATTAAATTGGAAAATGAAAATCAAAAAGAATATACCGTTTCTTTTAATAATTTACATGTTTTGTAAGTGTGTATGTCAGCTGATACTATAAAACTCAGTGTGAAGCACTGTGATTAATTATTGCATCCAATAATTTAAAAAAAAAAAAAAGAAACTTGTACAAATTTCAAATATTTTATTGAAAGTCCAGTTAGCGATATTTCTATCTAATTTTCGTTCTTCAAATGTATAATCTGTTTCAAACTTTCGCACTCGCAATATATATATATATATGTATAATATTGAAATTGAGTTGTAAGATTATCAACGATATCGTATAAAATCGTAATGAACATTAACGTATGTTTGATGCATATATATATGAACTGTATGATAATTCGTAAGTTTTTTTTTTTTGAATTTTTTATAAAGATATACGAATCGACCAGCAATGATATAGTTCGTCAGAAATTACTTTTTTTTGTTTTTTTTTTTTTTTTTTTTGTTTAAATCTCATCTATTTCAAAGAGAATCTATTGACACGTGCGTTTCATAATACAGATGAAAGAATAATACTGTGGTTATAAATGCATATCAGAATAATGTCGAGGGATAATATATTTTTATATATATATATATTATATATATATATATAAATATATAAATATATATATATATAACATCTACCAAATATGGCAAGTTTACGTTTTATTTTGTAAAAACTTGTAAGTTCTCGAAAAATAAACTATATGATATTTCTTAACAATATAAGTAATATTTAAACAAAAATATATATATTATATAAAACTCTTTGCCTCCAAATGACACAGAAAGAAACAATGAAGTAAACAAAATTATATACCGATATTTAGGTCGTGAAAATGAAATTACAAAACGTTAGAACTAATTAGGGCTTAAATTATCATCGTAACGATATCACGTTTACCTATTAAAGGTATTGAATTTAAAAAAAAGAAAAGAAACAGAAAGAACGGAAATATTTGTAATGCGAACTAAATCCTAAATCGATATAATACTTTCGACCGTAGGAACTTAAAAAATGTCCTGCAAATTTGCAAATCTAATTTATATATCATGTGTATCGCCACCTCGCGCCAATTACACGACGCGAAACGCCTCGTAACAAGCGCGTTCAATTATGGTATTTAAAAGTACATAGAATCCAAGTAACGAGTAACATCAATGTCTAATAATTAATGATGGATATAAATATCTGAAGGAAAATCTAGAAAATAGATTCGCTACTTTCACACACTGTTACGATAGGAAACAAAAACGGAGCTATCGCGTAATATTCCCGACAAATGGCAGTATCATATATAAACTTCTTTTTTTTTTTAAAGCTTCTCAATTTTGAAAACTGTTTTCTAATAGTGCGTGACATCTAATACGATGTATGTGATATTATATCTAGATTAATTAAAAAAATGACTTGTACGATATACATACATGTACATACATATACATATATAAAGATAACGATGATACAAACAGATGAAAAATCGTAAGGTAAATGTGCAACCGTCTCATTTTTTTTCCTTTTTCTGTTTTTTCTTTTTTTTTTTTTTTTTTTTTTTTTTTTTTTT
>NW_025110450.1:2363-37782 GCF_011392965.1 Frieseomelitta varia | reverse complement strand
TTTTTTTTTTTTTTTTTTTTTGTAATAACAGAAAACATTGACATGTATCTTTCACTTTTTGCAGGGAGGCATGTAAAGTCGAACGCAACGTTGTCAGTTGATCGCAAAGCATAAAATCAAAAAGATACATCGATAAAAATGTGCTTATCGGTATTTTCCAAGCATTGAGATCATCATATTTTAGACATTAAATACGCTGTTAGCTTCGTGGATTATTCGTTACATTAAAGCACGCTGTTTAAATAACACGAAAGTCATAACCGAAAAATCAATGAAATTATACTTGTGATGTTCGAACCTCTGGACTGATACACGCAGGGTGAATATTGAGAGATGGATAGCGTCTAGAACAAATCGATGCACACGAGGCTTGTTCTGGGGCTCGCACGCGCGTTCAAATTATTATCGTCGTTGACGGACATCTTACCGGAAATGCACAATCAGTATGACGTTACAAATTGGGGAAATTTTCTCGATATTGTTGCTGGGAATCAGCTTCGTTTGTAACGAGCTTCAGAACGAAGCATGGCACGTTATATATAAATTGCATCCAGTTGGCTTCAACTCTCAACTAATTCACGAACTGCTCGTACGTTTCTTATTGATCTTTATCTATCACGAAGCTCGATTTATACGGAATTTGAAATGAGCTGTAAGTAGAAGTACGCTGTACGAACTGACTCGATCAATATCGCAAGTCAATTTCGAAATTGAAATTTATTTCTGATCACGTTATCTCGTGAACTTTACGTAGAATTGAGGTAAAAGGGAAATAAGTTGTGCAGGATATAGCGAACAGCGTAAAATGTAGGGTTATAAAGAATTATTTTTCACTCTTTAATTACAATCAAACTCTCATATATAGTCGTGTATCAATTGTGTTGTAATCAATGGCGGCTCGTGTACAATTTTTCTCGATATATGTATATATTTATTTATATTTGCGTAGTTTAATATTTAATTTCATCATCAATAATCGTAAAAATAATTAGAAATCCACTGTATTCACCGCAATTCCAAACCACGAGCCGCATTACTGGTTGCAACACTGACAATTTGCGAAATATCAATGGAGCCGTGTCGATAGTTGGACAAAACAGAGCAATCATCCCTGTTATATATTCGTAATGTTTTTGTAAATCGCCGCTTGAAATTGTCCAAACTGCGAGTTAAATCGTCGTTCAGAGTATACATAAAATCTAGAACGTAAGTTTACGTACATGTGTATACCACGATACAATGTACAAAAAAGCAATATTCGTTACATATATATATAGGTATATGTGTGTATATACGTATACATATATGTAATTGTTATATATATATAGACACAAAAGTAAGCACACGTATGTATGTACACACGAGATACGTAAGAATTAAACATATATACCTACTTTCGATTGAATCGCAATTTAAATGGTAATTCACCTACTCGGTTGTAAATTTCGGTAGTGAAATGCTTTGTAAAATTGTAAGTGCTGTCTATAATGTATATACAGGGTGAAGATGCAATTAAAGAAGAGAGATGGGAGAGAGAATAAAAAAAAAAAAGAAACGTAAGTTTAAAAAGAAAATCATTTGTCCGAAGGAATAATGTGTCTTATATATATGGCAAATATAGCGAGAGATACGTCTTGAGAAAGAATGAACTCTATTATCGGTTATGAAATAATAGGTGTGTTCCTCTTATATTAGACGGAGTAAAAGTAATATACGATAGTTTCATAATCATCTGACAAGAAGAGAAAAGATAGAAAGATACAAGAAAAAAAAAATATAGATTATAAAATCACGAAGTCTGCTTTGTCTTGTTATAATCAAATACTTTATATTATGTAGTACAGGTTGTCATTAAATGTGTGAACAAACCTATTTCATTCAAATCTTTTTTTATTATTATTATTATTATTATTATCATCGCACGAGAGACAATTCGAATTTTTCGTTATCATATGTTTTTCGTGTAATGTGGGATCTTTATGTTTTCATCGTTTATTGCGAATAAATCATTTGTAAAAATTATGTTGAACGTTAAGTTGCCCGATTATTATTTTTATGCGCATAAACAAGTTTCTGATACATAAGGAACACATACGGTAAGTGAATTATTTCTTCCGGTAATGAAACAAAAGTAATTTACAAAAAACTTAAAGCTTGTCTATTTAAAATAAATAATTGAAATATCTTTTGCATCATTTTATACAATGCTTATTCTTCGTCTTTACAGAGGTTTAAAATTTTCACATCACATATAATATACATAATCGTTGATTAATACTACAGTACAACTTATTTACTAAATTAAACTAGCACAATATTAACAATTTTTCATTGGCATGTATTAAAAATGTCTTAACGGTATCTTAACGATATGGAATGTTCTTTTAAAATCAGAAATTTGTCTTATATAGAATAATTAATTAAATAAATAGCAAGTGATTAAGTAAAGAGCAAATTATTTTTGCACGTTATAGTACAATGGCAATATTTATCAAAAATATTCTATATTTTGCGTTTAATCGTTTAATGATTTCCTTTAAGTATCATTTTTGACTATATAACAATAAAACTACTCTTTTAACATTGGAACACAATATCAGTTTTCAACGGAGATCAAAGAAGTTAAATACCAGAAAAACTAAAACACCGAAGTACCTTTTTAACAATATATATACAAGATAAAAAATATAATTATATAATGTAACCTTGTAACTATATAATACATAAAAAGTAAATTGAAAACATTTTGACACGAAAGAAATAGACACAAACAAATTTACAGAAACAACATGTAACAATAAGATAAGCATGAAATTATTAAGTATATTGAAAAGAATGTATCTTTTGAATTACCTTGAAAGACTAATTTTACTTAAAGTAATTATTCAATATATGTATATTGTAGAGTGGAAATGTAATTTTATGTATGTTCAATATATGACATTGAAATCAATGTTAGTATATATGTACCAAGTTTCTTAATCGATAATTTGTCAATTTTCGCGTCTTCAACACATGCACTTATTATTTCATTATCTTTACAATGTAAGTATGTCCTCCTAATATATGTACTTTTAATTTGTATTTTGCCTTTGTTGATTCTGCATCGTTAATCTTGCTATTTCCTCGTCAAGAGTGTCAATATTATCCTAAAAATACAACAATAAGTTAGAATAATAATTTTATTGTATGTTTTAGATATAATAGATAGTGCAACGGATCAATAGGTTTACACTTACCTTTAGAGTAATGTTCTTGAATAACGCGTCTTCGAGAACAGCTTGAAGTTTTTGATTTATTTCTAGTGATAATTCAAGAGTCATGTTATCGTCAGAGACTCGTTGATTGTAGACAGAGGCCATTATTCCTCCGTGTCTTGCTAACTCAGCCTATAATTATAAATATCTTTAGATTTTTAAATCATTACAAAAAGTCACAATAGTAGTTTAAATCTTTATTCTTAAACTCACTGCATTTCTCCTACTTTTGATATGCTTTTATACAAAAAGTGAAATATTATATAATAATAAAGTTCGTAACATGTATAACATTATCAACTTCAAAAGTTCTAAGATGAAAATTTACCTTATATTTATCTCTCTCACTGCCACCCATAGCACCAATATTTTCATGCAAAATATAAGTTTGTATGATTTTCTTTTTCTTCTGCAACTCCTCAAGCAAAATTCGAGCGTGTTCCTCAAAGAAATCTAGTTTCTCGGCTTTCTTTGCATTGCTCTCTTGTAACTTTATAATACGATCTATTAACAATTGTCTACTAGGCTCTATAGGCCGAGTACTTTGGTCACCATTGTTACTGTTATCGGATAAGGCACCATTTAAAGCAACTGTTACAACAACAAACAGACATTATTGATAAAATAGCATAAAAGTGTATGTGTATGAGTATTTAAATATCATATTAGAGAACCTGTATTTAATGAAATATTCGATTCAGTCCTAGATGTGACACTTAATGAATTATAAGGTACTGATGTTTCAAATGCTTCTAATTTCTTCCGACATTGTTGAAGCTCACGCGTCATTTCCTTCATACTTAATTGCTGTTTTCTTTTCAACACTGCGTTTTCTCCTTGACTATCTTCCAACTCTTGAGCAAGATTCTGGGCTACTTGTGTTTGTTCAGCAAGACATTTGGCTAAAGCTTCGCATTCTTCGATTCTCGCTTTCCTTTCTACGGCAAGACTTTCCTCCAACGCTTTCACTTTATCAATTAATTCATTTATACGTTGATGCAACGGTCCATTTTCCTGTTCCAACTGTTTCGCTTTGGCCTCGATAGCCGTGAATTCCGATTGTAATCGTACATTTTTATCAGTCAATTTTTGCGTGAAGTCTAGCATTTCTGCTTCCTTTTGACGACAGGCAGACATATCAGCCTGCAATTCTTCATTAGCCAAACGTAAATGTTGAATCTCTACTTCGGTCGATGTTAAGTATTGATTTTTGCTATGTTAAAAAAATATATATAAATTATTAGTAGGAAAAACAGAGATTATTATATGAAAAACAGAGATTATTATATGAATGTGATATTTACTGTTGAAGCTGAATCTTCAACGTTTCTAATTCAGATACTTTACTTAACAACTCTGTAATTTCTTTCTGACGCTGATCTACTATAATCTTTAAGTTACTCAAATTACTTTCATAATTTAACCGACATTTTTCGGCATCTTGTATCTTTAAACTAAGCGTGTTATTTTCTTCAATTAAAACTTGCTGTCTATGTTTCAACGTATCTACTTCCTTTTGTAATTGAACCCTCAACATTTCTTTATCCTCCGTGACGTGTCTTTCCAGAATTAAACGTGCCTGTTGTTCTTTCAATTGTTGATCTAATGTAACTGCTTTGTTCTCCTCCGATTGTTGAAATTTTCGCATTGTTTCTTGTGTTTCCTTGCGGACCTGTTCACATTCCTCCTTCATTTCGTTAATCCTGATCTATAAAAACAATGGAGTTAATACCATAGAATTATACACAAAAGAACAAACTGCATCCTTTCAGTGTCATTACTGTGGTTTTATCTAATTTTTGTTGAGTTTCCTTCTGTAAATCCATTTCCGTTTTAAGTTTGTTCTGAGTCCATTGTAATTTTATATCCCTCATCTTTACATCTTCCTTCAATTTCTCAACTTCTCTCTGGAGATCAGTTACCTCGCGATGTTTCCCAGTCAGAATGTTACATATTCTAGCTCGTTCTCCTTGCATTTCTCGTAATTTGCTATGAAGCACCTCTTGTTGAGTTGTCATTTCCTTTACTTTACGTTCTGCAAATTCCCTTGCTCTGATAATAATAGCACAGTAAACGGATAGACATTAAATAATTATAAAACATGTCCATCAAATTTATAAATGCTTTAACGTACCTCTGTGTATCAATAAGTTGCTTTTCACTAACTGCGTATTTCATCACCATGCTTTCCCTTTCTTTATTTGCAGCAGTGTACTCTTTTTTATACATTTCCTGCGTTTCTAACGATGTGTGTAATTCTAAAGTGAGTCTGTTTATTGTCTTCTCTAATGTTTCTATCTGTACAGAGAAGATTTCTCCTTTGTTTTGTGCTTCTAAAATTCGATTCTTCTCTTCTAAGTGTTCGACTTCTTCTTGTAATTTCAAATGCTTAGATTTTAAATCCGCATAATCTTTCAATAAAGTAAAATAAGCTGGATGTTGCAGTAAACTTTGTTTCGAATCTTCAAGGTCGATATTTTCTTCTTTACTTTGACACATGGTGCCAGCAATACTTTGATCTATATCGTCGTATCCAGTATTTAATACGGTAGGATTAATATTTCCAGTCCTGTTTGTTTTTGCACAGAGTACATTATCATTTGTTTTATTAACATCGTTATTCCTAGGAGAGAATTCCAATTGTTCTGAATCTCTCAATTTAAGAGAATTATCAATGCCATTACTTTTATCAAAGGTATCATCATTTGTGACTAAATACCTTTTATTTTTTTTAATATTTTCATTTATAGTTTCATTTGAATTTAACATGAAAGTATTCTTATTTTCATCATTTTTTATATATTCATTTTCTGCAATTTGATCATCTGTTTCATCTTTCGCTACATGAGAAATATTTTTTGCTTTTGTCAATGGCTCTGATATGTTGAATACTGATCCTGTCGAAGAGAATTCCATACCAGAGGATATCTCCGTATATCTTTTCTCGTTACAAGTATTATCCGCAGATTTCATTACTGAATTATACCTCATTGCTAAATGCTGTGGCAATAATGCTCTCTCCATTATATTTGTCGATTTTTCTGTGATAAAGTTTAAAAAGTTGCGACTTTTATTTAAAAACTGAGCATTCGATTGCATTATGTTAATTGGATTAGGTGGCAGTGAAATTTTTACCAATCTACTGTCATCGATCAAAGTTGGTCTAGATATTACATTGCTCTGTGGCTTGGTTCTCTTGATAATTTCACATGGCTTTTGTTCTTTATTAGAATCTCTTTCACATTTAACCACATTTGTTTGGATTTGATCGTTATTTACTATTAAGTTTTCATCTATATTAGAATGACATATTTCATCTTTCATTCTTCCAATATTATTTTTAATTTCACAGCTTTTCTGTGTGTCTACACCAACAGTAACCCTCAAAGACGTTTCACGATTCTCCGTGTGCAATTTATTATTAAAAATTGTTTCTCCTTCGTCATTATACATTGTATTTGGCGACGCAGATCTCAGATCATGTTTGGAAATCACATCTGAAGATATACTCAAGAGTGTATCACCTAACATTGGCGAAGATGATCTAACATCATTGCAGGAAGATGATTTCTGGAGAGACTTTTCTTGCGGAAGAATTGTATCAACAGACGTCTGACACATTAGAAATTCGTTCGAGAAATTACTTAAAGAAGTGGAATTCTTCATAATTGTGTCAACGTTATTTTCCTGTATCAAGTGACACTCTCTTCGGTCACTGTTTTCCAGCAACAGCGAATCTACTTCGTTTTGAGTGATACTGTCTCGTATGAGCTCCTCATGAATTGGCATTCTTTCTTTTTCATGCATCCTTACGTGTTGCTGATTCAAGGAGTCAGTGTCTAAGAATATTAAATCAAAGAGACAATGTTAGAAAGTTTAAGAGCAGCTGCTATTACTTGAACAACATAAAAAATAATTTACGGTGAATTTCCATCAAATGAAGCTTGTTTAACCGTACCTTCTGCACCTGAAGCATCTGACGTTACACCGGACCTAATTCGATCAGAATTTTCGAGAAGTGTCTTTCCTTTGGTAGGCAACTCCAATTCTTTTTCCTCCATTTCACTAACTGAAAATTCCATTTCTTTCGGATCGACTTGATCCTATTTCACGGTGTTATGCTTTTCTACGCAAGTCATAGGTGCCAGAGGATTTCACTGTCAATCCGACAACGAACTTGTGATTATCGTATTAAGCGACATTCGCGAAAAAAGGAATTAAAGTCAAAGGAGATAACCTAAAATCGGAGATCCCGAGCGCACCTGTCATTCTTCGGACTGTTTCCAACCATCTCTACGCATATAATTAGTACGTGCACCGTGTGGTGTATCACTGGACCTAAAAGCATCGACCAAGAATTCAATCGTAGTGCACGCGATGTACGAGCGTGCAGCGTGAGACACGTGTTGCGTAGTACATCGTATTATTTGTACGTGAGATTTTTAAAAAAACGAAATTATTTCGCACCATGTCAAGCATGCCAGTTCAAAGTGTTAAAAAGCTGTCGCATTTATTTCAACCGGCCACAGCTACGATCGCTACCGCCAAAAAGACAGAACTCTCCTCGAAAAGTTACGAGGTACATTGACCATTTTATCGTCTTTCTCTATTCGAGTCCTGTAATATTTACAATATCATGTAATCATAATGTATACTACATAATTAATCTATTGCAGAACTTGGTTAAATATGGGCTGATCAAACAAGTCACCAGCGGCATGTACGCATTTCTACCTTTAGGCTTACGCGTTATAAATAAATTAGTGGCGCTTGTTGACGTTGAAATGGAAAAGATTCAGGCACAAAAGATGTTGCTTCCAGCTCTAACACCCACGCATTTATGGAAGAAAACAGATAGGTTTAATGACAATGTAAATGAATTGTTTAAAGTTCAAGACAGATCTCATAGGCAATACATACTCAGTCCTGTGAGTTTCCAATCATTCAAAGGGGAGAATATCAGTACATGAGATGTGTTAAGAACATTTTTAAACGTTAGTGTTAAATATTTCTATAGACGCACGAAGAAGCAATCTGTTCTATAATATCGTCAGTAGGAACATTGTCGCAAAGAATGTTTCCCCTAAGATTATATCAAATTTCTACCAAATGGAGAGACGAGGTAAAACCAAGACTGGGATTTTTGAGAAGCAGAGAATTTATTATGAAGGATTTATACACATTCGACATAAATGAGGAAAAAGCAAAAGAAACTTATGCATCAGTGTCCGAGGCTTATGAAAATATATTTAAGAAAATAGGAATAACATACGTCAAAGGTAATAAAATAAATGATGTAGCCTAATATTTCCTCTGTTAATATTATTTCTATTTGCAGCTATTGGTAATCCAGGATCAATTGGAGGCTCTGTCACTCATGAATATCATTATCTAAGTGATATTGGTGAAGATGTTGTTTGTACGTGCTCATCGTGTCAATACAGTATCAATAAGACAATGCACAAGGAATCACATTGTCCTGATTGTAAAGATACACTCAAGGAGCAAAACAGTGCTGAGGTAATGGAAAAAGTTAATTTTTGAATCGATCTGAATTGATCTTTAATAAACAATTATTTCTCATTTAAGATTGGACATACATTTTTATTAAATACAAAATATACAGAACCTCTAGATGCAGCAGTAAGACTAAACAATAAACCAACGCCCTTGGTAATGGGTTGTTTTGGACTTGGTTTGAGTCGTATTTTTACTGTTATGGTCGAATTGTTATCTACTAAAACAGAATTAAGATGGCCAAAAAATTTAGCACCGTATACTGTCTGCATTATTGCACCAAAGGTATGTACTATGCAATATTTTTTACAAACAATAATTAATAAAAATTATTCTAATTTACAGACAGGTAGCAAAGAAGAAAATTCATCACACTACGTAAAAGACATAATTGATATTTTAACTCAATTAAATATAGACATTATACTTGATGATAGAACATACTTAACTATTGGAAATCGTTTAATGCATGCCCGCATAACTGGATTTCCTTATGTTGTTATAGTTGGTAAATCTATATTACAATCTCCACCTTTGATTGAAATTCATGATATAAGTAATTCAAGAAATTGTAAAATACCTTTGGATAATTTATCTGGTTACTTCAGTAAAGAAGATACCTAGATTTAAAGAAGTAAAATAGTACATTATACTGCTGTAAAAAGTACATTAAAAACATCTACTCTTTAGTAAGAAGATGTTATTAATTTTTATTGAATGAGAAAGTATATTATATTCAATTCCTATTATAAATTTTAATATTCCAATTTAACTTTAACTCGGTGATATGCGTTACAAAGGAAACCTCGTAAATTCCATATGTTTTCAACATTTTCTGGTTGAACATTATATGATGCGTCTACAGCTTTTGCCCAAATTTCTATTTCTTTACTTCCTTTTTTAACTGGAAGATCTATACTCCACAACGTCCAACTCCAGTATCGACCCTCTTTAGCATTATTGTCTTCAGCAATTAAATCAGCTACGTGCCAAGTTTTACCTCGATCATTTGTTATGTCAACTCGGATGATTTTTCGTCCTCCTCCCGACCAAGCATATCCTGTGAAAAAATTTGGATATTATTCTAAAAATTCGATATAAAATTTTAAGGGAAACGAAAAAAAGATCCCAATCATAAAATTTTTATTTCGAATTTTTATCGGTTTTCGAAATATTAACAGAAAGTTTTCAGGACAATTTATTGAATTCGACACCTGACTGCAGCGAAAACAGTTGATATAGTTTTTTATTAAGCGGAAACTAATAAAGATATCTCTGAAATTAAAATTTTTATTTGGGATCCTCTTCTCCTTCCTTTCATCCGTTCAAAATTTCATGTCGACCAGATGTTTTTCAAAATTGCAGGCAAAAACTTTAAAGTATAATTACATTGTAAAGATAGGAAATGAAATTTTAGAATTTGTTTCACCTTTCACATTTATTTTTCCATCTATTACTTTGATTATTTCGGATTGTTCTGGTTTGCAAATTGCAGAAATCACAGGCATTTCTTGTATGGCAGGTGCCTTGGAAAAATCTACAGTATCCCAATCAGTATTAGGAGAGAAACACTTGTAATCACCTTGTTGCCATTGTGACGGGCTTTCTTCTTTGGAGACAATTATTTTGGCTATAAAAATTACAGCGAAATTTACAAAATTATCTCATTGTGTAGTTATAATACATATTTTTTATTCACCAAGCCATTTCACATTCCTAGCGCCTGCGACACCTGGTACGATTACTCTAATTGGGAAACCATGATCTCTTGGTATTGGTTGCCCATTCATTTCATAAGCTAAAATAATATCTGCTCTAGGATCCATAGCTTTACTAATAGGTACACTTGCCCCATATGGAGTACCAGAAGGATCTAAATCATATCCTTCAAACTTGACCCATGAAATTATTCACATTTCTAAATATTTTTCATAATTTTTATTGTTTAAAAAATCTTTTTTATTTATGCATCAGTACCTGTACGTGATTGTAATTATCCTCATTAATTCCTAAATCTTTCAATATATCATACAATCTTGCACCAGTCCATGTAGCATTACTAACAGCACCTACACTCCAGCTAAGTCCTTTCAAGTGTTTTACCTATAATAATATTAATAGTATAAAATTTTATGATATAATAGTAATAAATTTAAAAAGTTATAACGGAAAAATAATGGAAAATACAAAAATACTTTTTTTAAAAAACAAAAGAAAAGTATATACTTAGAAAAAGGAAAGTATATCCACTTACTTGTGCCATTTCTGATCTTCTATTTCCTGCACACATTACAGTACTTGTTATCGTGTACTTGGGGTATTTCTTTATGTCTTCAAATTTCAAGCTTTTCTTTGTCACTTCTTCTATAGCTAATTCTAAATTGTAGCTCTTTAAGTCTATCTCAGGAACAGGAAGATGATTTCTTACATAAAATAATTCCCTGGAATAAAAGAATATCTTCAAAATAGATTGTTCAACAAATAACATTCCTAAAAAATTGTTTTTAGATTTACGTTGGGGTAATGAAACTTTCAATTAATAACGAAGGTGGTGGTTCAGCGCAAAAGGGTTTCTGCCCATTTATCTTTAGAATTTTATGCCTTTTCGGTTCTTTCAAGTATGGATCGTCATTAATTACATTAGAAATTACATCATCCTCTGATACGTTTCCAATTCTCATTGATTCAAGGAGCTCGTATATTTCTTCTCTATTATGATTAGCAAAAATTGACCAAAATGGTTCAATTGAACTGCCAGCTGCCATCATTATTTTAGAAGAACCACCTGGGTGTTTTTCAATAAAATCTGTTATGTCATATACTCCTTGCTTAAACATTACCCAAATACCATTCTCTTTATTATAATGTTTGCCCACTTCTTTCAAGTTGTATGTTTTTAAGTCTGCTCTGAATTCTCCGCATGAAATAGGTTTCTTATTCAAAGCATGGACTTGTTTATAAAATGTGTAATAACACAAGCCTAATACGGATGTGGTAATTGCAATATATACCGTATATTTTGCATAAGAATTGCTGTTTCGTTTAACATACTGCTCTTTATAAAAAGAGTACTGTCTAAATGGTTCAACATTGTGCTGGATAAAAACAGTTGAGGTCAGTGATAAAGATCTAAAAATGATCAATAATTTATTACATTTATATAATACATTTTATTTCACATGATAATAATCTTATTATTTATTATTTATTTGCCTGAAACAATTGAATGAATATGCGAATATTAATATATTATAAAATATAATATAACAAATTTAATTAATATATGATATATGTTATATATGAGATCATACGATATGTTAATATTTAATTAATATACAAATGTTATTGTATTATTATAAAATATAGTAAATTCAAGATAATAAGAACCTATTTCTCAGATGATTTAGGATCCTCGAATGTAAAATCATAACTTGAAATTTCTATACTTTATATATGTCGAAACAGTGGAATGCAAATATCAGAATGGTTTCTTGTAAATTAAAAGAAATATACGTAATATCATTTAGTTAAAATTTACTAAATTTACTCATGTATTAAGTAACGATGTGTCAATGGCGCAGATATAGTCAAATCATTATGTTTTATAATAATTTTATCATTTCAATCCAGAATTTTGATGGATATCAAGTATGTGATATGTATGTATGTGACAAGTATGTGATATGTATGTATGTGACAAGTATGTGATACATATATATTAAGTTTTCATTTCATGATGGCTCCCTGTCATTCTTGTGCACGAATGTTTTCCTAATTCTTTGTACAATTGTTTCACCTTTCAGTACTTGGAGTTTTGTTTTAATGAAATTTCTTCAAAAATTAGATAATCAGAGACAACAGTGCTGAGAAAAATACTTTTAGTATTGTTTTCTTTTCTTTTTTTTTCAAGCAAATACAGAGATCACTTATGCGACATCCAGAAGTTATCTGCTTTGTTAGTAAGTACGTAAATACGCAATATTTCTTTTTGTAACATTTTTATCGATACATATTTCCATAATTTTTAAATGTAATATTGTTTAAATTTCCTTGCTGTAAACGTGTCACACGCATTGAAATATTCGTCCGTTTAAAATTCGTTGAAAGTTCGATGTAGAGGTTATAGACACACATATCGAGTTGTATCGAATTTCAAATAAAAACAACAAGCGTTATATTCACATTCATATAATGTAACAAATATTTAAAATTTACAAGCTTGTGAAAACTCTGATAATGATAATCGCTAGTCGAAGTTGATGTACAATTTCTAGGTGAAGGAAATGATAAAGATTGAATAATCAATTATGGCAATGGCTATGAGAAAACGGAGTGGCTCTGGCTCTAAACGCCAACATAAAGGAAAACTTGTACCTATTTATGAAAGTTTCTTCAAAGGAGAAGACTTAACATTGGCTCATCCAAATTTTTGGAACGAACTGTTCTTAATCAAACCTATGGTCAGTACTTTCATCATCATTTTTATTAAATATCACATTTAATTACAAATACAATTAATAAAGGAAAAAAGTTTCTGACACTTTTTTTTTTGTAATTTTGAGGGAATACCACAGAGTTTCCAAGTCAAAAATTCTTCTTGTCTATCATAAAAGTCATTGACTGTGTTTCATCTGTAATTAAAGTTTTTGTTTTTATTGAAAAAAGAAGGATTCGTCGGTAGCAAAGATTTGCAATTAAATTCTACTTTTTTTTCTTTCTTTGTCACATCCTCGTGTATAGAACATTTGCTATTTTCTTGATGTTTCTTATTCTCTTGTTTTTCTTGGTTCTTTGAACTTGCTACAAATTCATTAATAATGTAATCCTTTAAGTCATTAAACGAGGTTGGTGCACGTTTATAATCCTCTGAATTGCATTGAACTTTACTTTGCAATTTTGTCTCATACAACACTTTTAATTGTTCTTTCTGTTGTTTGGATTCATTGTTAACTGAAATTGCATTTATTGCTAGTAATTCAATAATTTTATGAAAAAGATACTTTTGATTTTTAATACATACCTTTAGGTTCAGTATAATCTTCACATTCTAATTCTTTGTGCAAAGTACCAGGCATAAACTTGCACTTGAAATTAAACCATGCTTCACTTGTTTGAACTCTATATTTTAAACATTTTAATTGATATATACACACTCTTCCATAATATTTAGTTATTTCCCATGTTGGTAATGACTATAAAATAAATTAAATAAATATGTTAAATAAATGCAAACAACATTGTTGAATTATAAATATACATTTGTAACATTCTTAACACTTACTTGTATTAATTTTGTAACAAATTTACTAAACATGATGTACTGAAATACATTTATGTATATAAACAAACATAAGTTTTTAAATAGGATCGTAAATTTGAAATATCATTTTCTTAGTGCAAAAAAATTTTTAAATTAACCAAATAAAATGAAGAATTTTAGTACTTCCTCTCTGACAACAAATTTTCTCATGAATTTTTTTCTGTCAAAGAAAAAAACAAATGAATTATTATACTATGTACCTTGTGGTTAAATTCACATTCAGTATTTAATTGTTTTAACAATATGTGATATTTCTTATATTTCTAGGTTCCACATATTGAAAGCGAAATTTTACATATGACTGCAGAGCAGTTAAACGCAAGCAGAGAGAATTTAAATGCTTTGGTCTGCCATTGCGTAGACACATTAGTTGATGAACATCCTTTTAGAGTTGTATATGCTTTACAAACTTTAGCAGCTGTTATTCAATCCATGTATAAGAAAGCTAGTCAAGGCGATTGTGGATTTAATTTAATAGATATCTTAGTAGGATTTGATTCTGCAGAACAGAGAATGACAACGTTAATGCAACACTGTAATAATTTTTTAACAGGTATATGCACTTTAATAGATACATAGGTAATTACTAATTTATTTATGTTAAGAAATCAAAGATTCAAATATACATTTAACATTTGAATAATCTGCAGTCTTTCAAAAGAGATAAATTATTAAAATTTCCCATGATTCTAGGTGAATACCCAGATAGTTTAAAAGCTTTGTGCTTGAAATTATTGTTAATTATTGTAACTGGCATGGACAATGTTAGTCAGAACACTTTGTTGGAATATGTTATGCTTAATAGTGTTTTTGAATCTCTGGTTCAAGTAGGTGTTACTTTAATATTATAATTGTAAAAAATACTATTCCAATTAAACATCAATATTTTCTATTTTTGTCTCTCTTTTTTCTTTATACAGCTTCTAAGAGACACGACAGCTAGAAATCGTCACGGACATGACGCAGTGTTGCTTTTAACACTTCTAGTCAATTATAGGAAGCACGAAAGAGCAAATCCATATATTGTTAAGTTATCGATTTTAGATGACGAATTAGCTCTTAATGGTTATGGACAAGTTATATCAAGTTCATTGATGGAGTTTTGTAGACAATTTGTTCAGCAAAGAGCAGGTATAAAATGTTCGTGATCATATTTTTAAATTATTTATTATAAAAATAATAATAATAATAAAAACATGTTGCATAGAAATACAAGCATCGTGGTTATCTTCTTTAACTAGTATAGTCGGGAGTATGTTCGTTGGTGAAGAAGAAGCGAAAACGCAACAAGTTCGCGCGAATAATGCATTGTTGCTGGCACTTTACGAAGCAACACATTTAAATCGTAATTTTGTAACAACTTTGGCATATACACAAAGTGATACAAGTGCACCACCTTCTCCAAATAATACATTGGGACCAAATGCGGTAGCTCCCGGGGCACAATTGTCTGATGTGATGGCTCAGCCATTTAATTTGTTGGCCACATTCTTACAGTATTGGTGAGAACAAGCATAAACAATAATTGTAAAAAAAAAAAGAAAAGAGTAGATATCAATGTGTTGGATTTTATTGGAAGAAACTTTAATTATTTCAGTTCAATAGTTATGCAGGTGATCAGAACAGAGGCAATAATGAATAATGTTAAGTTGTGCTTCCTCATATTAAGTTGTATCGCAGAGGATCAGTATGCAAACAGTTTGATGCATGATGCAAACTTGGCATTCAGGGTACAGCTCCATCGAGTACCAATGCATCACAGAAAAATACAGGACAAAGCAGCACCAGCACAACCATTAGCAGCTACTTTACTTGGTATAATTATCACGTGTCCAATTTGAAAAATTTGAATAGTTTAAATAACTGTCAAATATTATAGATTTACTTGTTGAATTTGTTACGTCGCACATGATGAAAAAATTCCCGTTGGAACTTTATCATCAATGTATCGGAGTTCTACAGAGATTGCTTTGTTACCAAAAAAGATGTAGAGTTAGACTTGGATATCAGTGGAGAGATCTTTGGACTGCTCTAATAAATTTACTTAAATTTCTAACAACTCACGAAAGCCACCTTATTAAGAAAATGAATATATTTCCATTAGCTATTCAGGTAATTTGATATGATTCATCTAATTCTTGTATAAAGTACAAATTTACGAAAATAAATTTAATTCTTCTAGGTTGTGAATATCTTGAACTTGTTTATTACGTACGGAGACACATTCCTATCCTCTCCTAGTAGCTACGACGAATTATTTTACGAAATAATACGAATGAGGCTTATTTTCACAAATTTGAATGCAATGGGTATATATTAAACAAGTACTTTAATATTTTTTTTATTGTTTAAGTTGTATGTTAGTTGATGACAAAAATATTTTGTATGTTCAAGCGCTCCGTTATTCAACAAGCGAATCTTACGAGTATAAAGAACATGCATTAAAGTTGACAAATTGTTTAGTAAATATGAGAGACATAGTGAATCATTTTCCACCAAAAATAGCTGCGTGGTTGGCGAGTGAAAGTTTATCCACTCCAACAGAACAACAAATTTTAGCTATTATAATACAAAATTATGACAGCCTTACGTTAAAGTTGCAAGATAATTTAGATCAATATGAAAGATATTCTGAGAAGCCTAATCATGTTGCATTCTTTGAAGAAATGGTAATAATCGATTTAAATGTATAAAATTATGATTTCAGATTTCTTTTTTTACGGCTTTTATTTTATCTTCTAGGTAACTGGAGTTGTAATTGATACTCGAGGGTCTATAGATTTGAGTACATTAGACACACAGGCTATACTACAAGAATTATCGAACATTTCGTAACATAAGTTCCATATCAAGTGTAAATCAAATACTGTGTGTCATTCTGTTGTCATGTATTATAATGTATTTTTTTTAATAAAATCAGCTTTATATGTATGTTCTTAATGCCACGAATGTATAGCTACTTACGAAAATAACACATCGTAGTGTGTTTGATCGTTGCGCCATATTTCTATGGATTGTGTATACAAGTTTTAAAAAAAATTATTAAAAATTTAGTAAGTGTCAAGTAGAATCCTTTCATTCTTATCCAAGCTTCTTTTCACGAATTCGTATCTTTTGTTAACTTGATTTTTTTTTTCAAAGATATTACTATAAAGAATTTTTCTTAACATTTTTTTGCAAGAATTGCAGTAGCCGCTTTGGATTGATTTTGCTTTTGAAGTTGACTGCTGATGAATTCTCCTATTTTTACTATTTTATTAAGGTCTATCCCAGTTTCCAAATTTTGACCATGTAGAAGATAAAGTAAATCTTCAGTAGCGACATTTCCAGAAGCTCCAGCTGCATATGGGCAACCGCCTAGACCAGCTACAGACGAATCGAAAGTTTTTATTCCGCATTCAAGGCTAGCATAAATATTCACTAGAGCCTGTCCATAAGTATCATGACAATGAATTGCAAATTTATTCATGTCATTTGATACATGCTCCAATTCATGTAACACATTCTTTACTTTATTAGGTGATCCTACACCAATGGTATCTCCTAAAGAAATTTCATAGCAACCACATTCTAACATGAATGCTGCTAAATTGGTTACAGCCTTTGTCTGAATTTGGCCTTCGTAAGGGCAACCAACGATACACGATATATAGCCTCTAACCTTAATATCATGTTTTAATGCTTCTTCAATAACTGTTCTAGCTTTCTTCATACTGTTATCAATGGAACAGTTGGTGTTCTTCCTCGAAAAGGTCTCAGACGCAGCTAAGAAGATAGCTATCTCTCTTACATTGACCTTCATTGCGTCTTCCAAACCTTTCATGTTCGGTACCAATACTGGATAAGAAACATTTGGCTTCTTGTTAATTTTTTGATATATCTGTGCATTGTCTGCCATTTGTGGAACCCATTTGGGAGATACAAAACTGGTGACTTCTATATTCTTTAAACCACTATCTGACAGCTTGTTAATGAACTCAACTTTGACTTCAGTTGGGACAATATTTCTCTCATTTTGTAATCCATCTCGAGGCCCAACTTCAACTACTTTTACAAAGTTACTAACTGATCTTATCTTTTTTAGAGAAAAATTGTGTATATTATTTTTAGTGATAATTTTAAACATAATTGATTAAAATATTAATATTTCACCTTTTTAAAAAATATTCTATCTTCTTAAACAAGATATTCTATCTTGTAAGAAATACAATATTATACATAAGAGAATATTATACTTGATATACAGTGAGATACATTGCTCGGTATTGCGTGATAAATCTGCTGATAAAATATGATCATAAAACAGTGTAAATTCATAACATGATTAATCACTGTAATCAATGACTAATTACATTACAAATTGAAATGTAAAATAAGTTAAAACTGTATTGAAATAATATGAAATAAGTGTTTGAATTTCTGGAAATTTTTGTTCATAAATGTACAAAAACTTCAGATTTCCTCATTTGTTGGCGCTGCTCTCGGTGTAACGCCATTTTTAAAAGCAGGTCGTGATACGTGAAACATTTGGAACATTTCTCTAGAAAAAGAATGTGAATTACATGTGTACTTGATTCTGGTGAGACAATATTTGTTCAATAAACAAGTGTATTTTGTATACTCCGTTAAAAAGCATTATCAGTTAAATATCTCGTATGTATTATAACTGATACGTGAACGTTGCTCATCGAGACTAGAAATAAATTCAATTTTTGCTGGAAGAAACATGTTTCCAGCTTACGCCTACTTGTCGGCTTATGACAGGCATAAAAAACTAATAAATGATTATTTCACGTTATACGGAGGTTCGGTGTCATCTTTAAAACGAGACACGTATGTTAAATTTTTTAATTGGTTCTCATATATTACAACTTGATATCGTAACCTTATTGTATACTTAATGTAACTGTATAATTTGGCGTTTCGTAACTAAATCAAAGTTAATATTTTGACATATTTATTTAAAATGTGAAAGTTTGGTAAAAAAAAAGTTTATGTATTACACAAATGTAACTACATAAAAATAAATAATAAAGAAAGAGTGGCAACTCTGTAAACTCTAAAACAAGCAGCTCTTGACGTTTCGGCCTGTGTTTCGAGGTCCCGAGATAAGACTGACTATGACGTTATTAAAGAAAACCATAGATTTCTGTGGGATCAGGATAATGACAAACCAGAAACATGGGGTGCTCGGTTGGCAAAGAAATATTACGACAAATTGTTTAAAGAATACTGTATAGCTGACTTAACATATTACAAGCAAAATAAGGTGGATTGATATATACTTTAACTCTTCAAGGACTATGCCTGATATTGATGATATAAACTTTTTGATAATTTCTATAGATTTAAATTATATTAATAGTAATAATAATAATTTTTGTAACTGTAAATGGTATGAGTAAAATGATTTCATTTATATATAATTATAAAATTTATTATTGTTGAAATAACTTTAGGTAAAGGTTATACAGGTTCAATTCGCAGACATTGTCCCTGAAGTATATGATGAAATATTTTAGAATTAAATGCTAAAAGACAATATTGAACAGGTTGCCTTAAGATGGAGAACAGAGAAAGAAGTTATTGTTGGTAAAGGACAGTTTGAATGTGGAAATAAAAAATGTAAAGAGAAAGAAGACCTTAAATCATGGGAAGTAAATTTTGGTTACATAGAACATGGCCAAAAGAAAAATGCTCTTGTAAAATTAAGTAAGTTGTTTTGTAGTTTATTCCAAGTTATTATGAATGGATTTATATAGGTTTATTATTGATGTACATTTTAAGGACTATGCCCTGAATGTTCTACAAAGTTGAATTATAGATCTCAAAAACATGAAGCAAAGAGACACAAAACATTAAAGAGATTAGGAACAAATGGTGAAACACCCCGTGATATGCCTAGTACATCAACAGTTGAAATTAAAATTGAGGAGGACGAAGGTACAAATAATAGTGAGAAATTAGTTGAAACAAGGGCAGATGAATCTAAGATTTGGAAAGAAAAACCAATTGAAAATTTGGAAAAAACAAGAGAAGAGGAATTTGAAGAGTATTTAGCAGATTTGTTAATGTAGGGAATAAAATTAAATTTTCTACCAGAATAATATTAGTAATGTCAAAGAAATCGTTTGTTAAAAAAAAAATATAACAATTTCCATATACAACACTAGTTACGTTTAAATAAATTAATAATTACAGTTGCTGTATCTTTATTTTGATTGATGTATATGTTCATATTCTACCAGTATATTGCATGATAACAAGGCTTAGTATATATTTTTTTAACTTTTACACTCGGAATAACTTGTCCATTTTTTACTTACATTTACAATAAATTCTTTATGAAAAAAATCTAGCATCACAGGTAATAATGTATGTATATATATGTGTGTGTATATTGTATAATAAATAAATACAACTATTTATTTTTATTGCAGTCAAGTATTTTCAACAACCTTTATGATATATACATTATTGACAATTAAAGTAAATTTGAGTTAACTGTAAGATTTAAATAATTTTGAAGCATAATTCTTGTTTCTTCTATTATCTTTTATTTATTGTTTCATATATTCTGTTATTCTATTATTTATTTTATTTATTGTTTCATATATTCTGTTTCATTGAGTAAAGAGTAATATATTTTATATAATAATTTTCGTTATTCATTTTTATACATAGTAGAAATTATTTTATAAATTACAATATTAATTGAAATTTACAAGTCAAATCATTTCGTTGGCAAAAAATATTTATAATTTTCTATTTCTAAATTTTTTATAATTGTAATAAACTTACACATCTATATAGACAAAAATTAATAACAATTCGAGTTAACTTTTTATTTTAAATTTTACTATGTCATTCATGTCGTATTAATAAAATTTCATGTAAAAAGACTAGCCTAATACTCAAACTTACACTACCTTCAATAGTCATAACACTTATTATATACAATACATAACAAGTTTATAATTATAATTATGTAAGATTGAACTTATAAAACATGTAGTACATAACTAGAAAAATTCAATATTAAGATATATTTATTTCATATTGCATCTATTTAATATTACTATGAATGTCAATTTCTTGTGCGAGAATCATTCACGTTAAAAATAATACACGATCAAACGATATTATCGTGTTGTTAGCCAATAAAATATTAAATTCTATTGTCTTATAAAAATTTCGTTATTGATATAAATAAACGAACAACTATATCCTATTTGATTGGCTTTCAGTTTAACATATATATACTAATTTATGAACTTGTATATGACTACCTGAACTTTTTTTGTATATAGCTTGTACTATTTTACATACATTTAAATAAATATTAAATTAAATCAATAAAATCAATAAAGAAATATAAATGTGTAAATTAATTTACATTGATTTTTGTAACTTATATTTTGTATCTTTTTAAATCATGAAAATAAAAAAAAAGAATTTAGTTTCTATAATATATATGAACATTATATATTATATTCATTTTGGAATATATATTCGACGAATGTAATTGAAACTTAACACGATTATCATAATTTTCTTCATATAAAATAAAGGAATGAAAAATACTATTAATTAATTTCAGTAAATTTGATCAAGACTCTTAAGTTAGATATCTATGTAGTAGGATTCTATTCAATCCTTTAATAATAATTTAGTGAATGGTTAAAAGAGAATGTAGAAACAAAATGTGAGAAACCGAAAGAAGAAATAACAGTAAAAATAATTCATTTGCAATTAGAATTCCTTGTGCACGATCTTACGTGGTTTGCTTGTTTCTGAGAGTCACTATCTTCGTCACTGCAATCTTCATCGTGAGTGTGTGTCACATTACGCGGAGTTTCTGGCCTTGCATGCGGTATTTGATTATTGGGACAGTCCATATACACAGTTTTCTAATAATTGATAATACGAAGAATTTGAATTTTGTATTTATATATAACATCAAAATAAAAGCAAACTTTTCAATACGTACAGTAGGTTTATTTTGTTGTTCTTCTTCTTCTTCTGCGAGCTTGAATGTCCGAGATCGACTGATCATTGGCGTTTCCATAACAAATCTTTGTTCGTGAGCAACTGTACTCTCGTGAGGCATCTTGACAACATAAAATAGAAATATAGTCAAATTAAAATCTCAAAATTTTATGAACAATAAAATAAAAACAGTCTTCATTTAACTTACCAACATAGCCGGGGCTCGGAACATGTACGAAAATGGATAATAAATGAGGTTTAAAAAGGTTGCTGCGTAAAGATCAGCATACCTCACTACTTGGCTACTGAAGAAAGTTTGCCTACTCCCACTACGGAACAATGAACCCATCATTCCGTAAGATAAATCCATTTTATGCGTGACGTCTCTTATGGATGTTCGCAGCTTAGAAATATCAGGCTTTTCTTTTGTGCTGCTATCTAAATTTCTATATATACGTAGAGAAACGAATGAAATTAAAATTCGTGAAAATGGTTCATAATTTTCGTTACAACGATTCCCTCTTACTTGTACATTTCTCCTAGCATAACGTCTAAATTTTGTAACTCGGCGAACAATTGACATTTATCGGTCCAAACATGAAGTTCTTGTACTAGTTCAGGCACTATTAAAAATGTTCTCCACCCTCTGATCTTCTTACTTTTTAAAATATCACCAAAGATATGATCACCAACGTATAACACGTCTTTACCCTTTGCACCTATTAATTCGGTGAACACATCACACGAGCCTCCTGAGTAAACCTCTCCTGTTTTACATGAAAACAAACAAACAGACAGTAGAATTACAATTTTTTATTAGATTGAAATTCTAATTTATACTACTAACATACATATAAATTGATACAACATAATTAATACATATAAATCAGTTTCATATGATTTAATACAATAGATGTAATATTTTGTATTTAAGAAAGCATCACCATACCTGTATGAAGCGGGCCCTTGTGCGTTCCAAGTTTCAAAGCTCCGGTTTTAGTGTCCACTTGCCGTAAAATCGTACCCTCGCCAAAAAACAACGGTTTTCTAGCATCTACTACGATAGTATCAAAATACGTTTTCCAATTTCTGTGCGGTTCGTCAGGCTTTAAAGTAATTTTTATCACTTAATATAACTTATAAGATAGATTTTTATGGCAATAACGAATTAGAATCATATACCTTTGCACCGTGTGGAAAATCGAACAGATAAGTCATGATTTTATCGGTAAAGACGTAATCGCTATTCGTTAAAAGAAACACTCTTGCCCCGCTTTCTCTGATCCTGTTAAGAAACATTGGCAGTCTCTTATCTTTCTTCACGTATTCGTCCAAATTTTCTATGGTCTTCGTTTTCAAATCACCGTGAAGGTGTATCCAGTCCACGGCGTTTCGCACATCTTGGAATATGCTTTTGAAACTCATCGTAAGCTCTCCCTCTTTCACTCCTGTCTTCTCCCGCGAGTATTGCGGCGAATTTGTGAAAAAGTCTATCAAACAGGCTAACAAATATGTTTCAGGAAGATTGAACAACGTATTGAGCACGTATACCCTGGACTCGTCCAATTGTAAAAATTTATTTGGATAAAGCTCGTATACTTGTGAACTGAAATGTAAAAAAAGTGTGTTGAATAATTAACATTATGTTCATCTATATTAATTAAGAAACAAGTAGACTGTGGAATTTTATACACATATATAACTTAAAAATGTTAAGAAGTTTGCTGTACTTATTAATTAACAACGCATTGTACATTGCACTTTTATTTACAAAGTGACTTGTTATTAGCAAATGGTTGATAAAACAAATCTCTACTTAATTTCTATTTCTTTGATATCGTATTTATAAAAATTTCAATCTGCACAAATGTCCACAGTTCTCGAGCAAGTTACAATGGCCCTTACTGTTTCAAAAATTCAAAACCGTGAACGCAAACCAAGATATTCCCATAGGCGTCCACTTTGAGAAGATTTCCGTAAAGAGTGTCGAACCATAATCCCCGCACTGGGAAACTAGGGTCATACTCGAATGCTTTAATTTCCTGTGGATATCCCAGAGACACCAGACGATCTTTCAGCAATGTAAAGCCCAATTGTTCGTACTGTGGCGACTTGTATTCTGAAACATTTCAGTTATTTGAATAATACTTTCCTACGGTCCTTTTTTCATGTAACACGTATATTTTTTATACTCACCTGCCAATGTGTAGTCCATGTCGAATCCATAGAACTTGATATTTTCTAAATGAAGGCTACGATTCACAAATATCCTGCAACAAAAGTAAATGATAACAAATCTTAATCACTCGTCCATCTAATCGTCTGGTCACATTTAAAACATTCATTCAATGAGCGAGTGTGAAGAGCACATTTTTCAAATTAATATACATAGTTTATACAATAGTAGTCAGGTCGGTTTTGTTGAAATTGAATGCAATGCAATATAAATAAAAATTACACGCCAGAGCTTAATGGTTAACGAAAATTCTTTTTCCTAAGATTCTCGATCGATTTGCTTAGAAAATTGAATTTCTTTGAGATTGATGTCATTACATCAAAACCTAATTAACCTAAATCTAACCTATTTAGAGCGATTCCTCGAGTTAGGGATATTTGTGAAGGCGTAGACAAGGTATCTGGATGAATTGCCACTGGCAGCCTCATTATATAGGAATCGCTGATCTTTCTCGCCGGATCTTCTTTATTTTCGGAATCGTTCATTTTTCTTTCTAAATAAATAAACGCTCGTGTCAATTGAAATATTTCTCACCCTTTCAACGAGATGGACTTTACAAAACTATCCACTTAGAGGTTACGAACGATTCGTTTCAATTGTTATATCGTGAACGTGTTTTATGCATTCCTCTTTTTTTAAATGAAAATCGATCGCATCTCGATATCAGCCAATTTCGCATATCTCGTCAAACTCTATAGTCTGTTCTATTCAAGCAACTTTGGCGAACACACATATTTACCGAATTGCAAATATTTTTACTTTACATTGGAATTACAATGTAAATATATTATCTTATGTCAAGAAATAATATAAAATATATATATTATGAAATAATATAAAATGTAAATATATTGTCTTATAAAGAAATAATATAAAATGTAAATATATTGAAAAATAATATAAAATGTAAATATAGATAAAATGTAATTAAAGAAATAATATAAAATATACAGAAATATACGTAATATACAGAAATATATAAATATATTGGAATTATAATGTAAATATATTGTCCTGTGTAGATAAAGAAATAATATACAGAAGTATACGTAAGCCTGCGTAATATGCAGAAATATATAAAAAATTATACACAATGTGAAACTATACAAATGAAACATAAATTTATAGTGAACTTAATTATTAATAAAAATTATACTGTGTGTTATACTTAAGGACATAATATTTCGTTGAATAAGAGAAAAATGTTGCAACAACATAACGGGAGAAAAGAAGGGGAGGGGGGGGGACACAGTGTTGAATATAAGAGGCAGGAAAGGATTTATTATAGCCATTAGTCCCACTTTTGAAATGAGTGACAGATGTTATCCGGTCGATGATCGTTCCGATTTGTTAGATTCACAGTTTCAAAGATTGTGCGTTTAATTAAACCGAATGATGATTTATTAATTTAACAACACAACGACGTTTGCTTCCATGTTTCTCACGAGAATTATGCAAAAGTATGCGCTGATTTATTATTATTAATCACTCTGAATTAGAATATTTCGATTACACTGAATCTCTTTAATAATAGGAGATGCGTGACAATATTATAGATCAATCGGAATTATGTATAATGTTGATTGACGAGAGTGAAATATATCTACTTCCAGGTGATAATTACAGACAGACTTTTATAGACAGGTGATAATTACTTTTAGACGATCTTTCAGGAAGAAACGTGCAAAATAAATTGAAAATTTATCTCGAATAATTTATTGGATATACTTTCAGAGATGTAAATATATTTATTCGTTTTATTTCTCTCTCAATAAAACAATCGTGCTAAAACTGTTTCACAGTGGATGTTTTTGATTCAGTTTCATTCAATTGGCGATTTAATCGTGCATTACACGATCCTCTCACGAGAACGAACATGTTTAAATATCTGTTTTTCAGTAAACATCATGTTGAAAATAAAAAAGTCACTTTCTGTTCCAATAACACTGTTTTATCCATTAACACAATTATTATTGCGTTATTCCAGTAACATAAATTATTATCAATAATCGTACAAGCCAGTTAGACGACACTTATTAAATAATTCTGTGGCAGTACAACAAACAGATGTGCAATTTATTTATTTTATAATTTTGGTATTTATTATAATTTATTTTATATATATATATATATATATATATATATATATATATAAGGTAAGTTATTTTATTATATATATACACAATAACTAAGTAAATGTAAGTTATATATATATATATATTTAATATAAGTTACATATATATATATATATATATATATATATATATATATGTAAGTTATTTTATAATTTTCAAAAATTCAAAAGATTGTGAGAAACACTCACAATTTCTATGCACCTGGATTATATATATATAGCTTTCAATTAAAATTTCGTGAAAATGATCTCACTTTCAATGTAAATCACCGAATTTTCGATTATTTCAGCACAAGTTATGCCAACAATGAATATAAAGCCGACGACACCGATGTGTATTAAATGATCGACTCGACATTTACTCGTGTATCGCCACACACATGAAGTTTTTATATTGTTATCTCTTACATGAAAGATATGTACGGTCTTACGAGCTATGGCGCAGATAGCTCATAGGCCTCGATGATGGACAAATTTCCAACACAAGAGGAAAAGACAGAGGAAAAAAAAAAAAAAAGAACACAAGAGAAACGAGGAACTTACTCGTTTTGAACGCTGCGCCGCGAGTTCACGAAATTCGCAGCCGGCAAGGCGTCGTTATTCACGTCCTTCAGCCACATTTTTCCCTAGTTTTCAAACAATCATCAGCACCTCGTGATCGAATGCGTACCTGTTAGTCGATAGAATGGGAATCGGTAAAAAGAAAAAAAAAAAGGAAAGAAAAAAAAAAATGAGCATACGTGTGAAGCTTGTGAAGTTCAGAGTAGAGGAGATCGAAACGTGTCGTTTATTAACATTTTGTTTCGTAAGTTCTCGCTTTCTAATCCGGTGACGCGGTTTGTTACTTACGCGAAAGAACACTGTCGTCGAGGATATTTTATCGCCCGCGACAGTTGCTCCCTTTCTTTAATACAAATTGATAAAACCCGTAGATTCTGAGAGATGATTACTGCGAAGTTCTATTGTTAAAACGTGGACACGAAGGGTCTTGTGTTATTATTATTCCCCGTAAGAATGAAACGACGATTTATCATTCCAAGCGATTTGTGTGAGAAGTATAAAGTACACATCGTCGGCGTGTAATTAAAATTCGCGATACAATCGAAGAGCGAGGGAGATCCTAACAAGATGGAAATCGAGAATAACGAAGTTTCGTTAGAGATATCATTTTGGAGACAGCCGAGCTTCGAAATTTGATGTATGTATGTTGTATGAGAGTGAATTAATTAGATCGAAGTGGAAATAATTCAAAAATGTAAGAAAAATATATATATATATATATTTTTTTTGATTTAGCGAGAAACAATTTAAATATGTTTATGTTTACTTAATTTTCTCAAAGATAAAGTGTCCAGTGCTATCTTTATTATTTTTGGCTTTCATCTTGTTTCTGAACCTTTCGGATTTCTCTTGTACTCGCGGATTTCGTGTACTTTCTCAGAAACAGTTGGAAATGATCGAGGCATGAGTACGTTGATACGAAAGATCACGGAAGAAAGTAAAATAATCCGAAAACGCAGAATTACTCTAGACTGATAAAGAAAAAAAAAAAAAAAAAGAAAATTATCTTTGCCTAGATCAATTATCGCGGAACTGTCTGTTTTCGATATATAATAATTTACTACACGTTCGACGATTTTCCCCTCGAGTGATAATAATTTTGCAAAGTTGTGCCATTCATAAATATTCGAAGTGCTTTCTATTATACAGAGTGTACAAAAAAAAAGAAAAAAAAAAAATTGAAGACGAACTTCAGAAATTTACCAAACACTGTTATTGGCCTAAGAGCTATCAGTGTCGTAGTTGCGAAATGTTTTTTTTCAGTAAGACGTTATCTCCACAACGATACGTTCGACACTGTCCTCGAATTTTCAACAGTTCGACACGCGTCTTCATTGTGAATCGTTGAAAGAAAGGGGATTCAAACCGGTTAGCACGATTCAAATATCGTGGTGTCAATATTTATTGGAGCAAAGTATACTTTTTTGAATGTCCCTATAGACAGATTGCTAAACGGTGCCGTGACATTATTTACATGATGTTATTATTACGATTATGGATAGGCTGCAGATAAATACGGAACAGAGTCTTGTTAATCTGTTACAGAGACTTATAACAGGAAACGTCTTGTAACTTTGATACCAAAGTTTTAGAACTCTTGGAATATTTATTGAGACTTGCCTACTTGTTTGTTTTCGGAATTTTTGTACACCCTGTACAATAAATAAAAAGATGTTTCACATGTATAGATGTATAAGAAAAACTTTTATCACAGACTTTGGGAGATATTACTGATTCTTTACAGACAAAAATGTTCGACAGCAACTGCAAAATTTTATCATGCATTTACGAGGACGACAAAGATAATTATGATGATGAAATATTCGGGCAACATTTCCCAGAAAAAGCCTTCGTTTTCTTTTCTTTTTATTTAAACTGCGTTGACAAACATAGGAGTCTGCTGATCTAGGGAACGCAACAACAATACAACAAACCATCTAATCAAAGTTGCCCGTTTGCACGTGAATTTAAAATTTCAATTTCAACTTTTAAATTTTAAACAGCGCGTTCATGATAAAGAAATGTAAAATCACTGTATAATTGTGGCGGCCTGAATAATTCATGAACGTGGACAAAATAATTGACGAACAGAGTTTCACAATCTATTTCGTGAAATATAGTGAAGAATTGAAATGTCAACTACAAGTCTATATTATAATTATAGTTATTTCAATTAATTAATTATTAATTTGTAATTATGATTAATTTTAATTTTACAATTATATTGTAATGCTACAATATTATATTACAATTATGATTAATTTTAATTTCATAATAATATTGTAATGTTACAATATTATATTATAATTGTAATTAATTTTAATTTTATAATATATTATAAAATTACAATAATAATAATATTACAATATTATTACAATATTAATAATATTACAATATTAATAATATTAATAATATTACAATATTATAATTGTAATTAATTTTAATTTTATAATTTTAATATTACTATTATTAATAATTTTTTTTAATATTAATAATATTAATAATATTACAATATTATTATAATTGTAATTAATTTTAATTTTATAATTTTAATATTATTAATTTTTTTTAATATTAATAATATTACAATATTATTATAATTGTAATTAATTTTAATTTTATAATTTTATTATTAATAATTTTTTTAAATATTAATATTATTAATATTACAATATTATTGTAATTGTAATTAATTTCAATTTTATAATTACATTATAATATTATATTACAATTACAATTAATTTGAACTAACTATAATTATAATTTCGAACATTTTGATCAAACTTCTCCACTTGATAAATCCTCGTGACGAGTTTCAGATTTTAAATAGCGCGTCTATAACGAATATGACCTGAACACGGATAATCGACGAGCAATCATAATTTATTTCGAATCGTAACGATCAAAGTAACCATCCGGTTTATTTTTAACCGGTAGTACAGCCGACGCACAATTATTATCCCATTCGTGGGCAATTTCACAATAATTGCACGCGCGGATACGTTGAATATCAACGACGTGCTGAATGCGTTAATCCAAGAAGCGGTACTGTCCATAAAATCATGAACGCCGCTATTTACCCTCGAGTTAAACGGTGTCTTCTTCAAAACGATCAAACGTTCTATTCAATTCAAATTTAGGGGACCATGGCGTGCCACGACACTTGACGACCATTTCGGGTGGAAATGTTCGGCGATGTTAAATCACACGTTCCATTACGACGTTCTATCTCGGACCGATTTCAACGACGTCACATCGTCGATCGTCGTTTTCACCGATTCGTTTCGTGTCTCTCAGGATCTGTTCGGGTCGAAACTCGGACGCGAATGAGAAACGTGCCACCGACACTGAAATGCCAGGAAGGGGGAGAGAAATTGAAATCTGTAAAAGCTCGTCGAAGATGAAGCGTAGGGACTGAATATTTGGTGAAATGAAATTTCAACTCAAATGAATATCGTTGGAACATTAGTGTTATCAAAGATAATTACTAATATTAGTAATAATATAAATTATATGTTGCTATTAGTAATGATATTAGTAATGATACTATACTGTATAATACTATATGTTAAAAATAATACTGATATTACTATACTACATAAATCTATAATAATATTATTAGTAATGTGATATTATTAATAATGTTAATATTATTAGTAATGTGATATTATTAATAATGTTAATATTATTAGTAATGTGATATTAATTATATTTATTATAAATATAATAATAAAATACTAATCATACTATTATTTAAAGGTATATAATGTTCCAACGATATTCATTTGAATAATAATACTAATGTTCCAACGATATTCATTTGAATAATAACTACACTACATAAATATAATAATATGATACTAATAATATTAATATTACTAGTAATATAATATTAATTATATTTATTATAAATATAATAATATAATACTAATCATACTAATATATAAAGATGATACTAATATTACTAGTATTAGTGATATCAGTATTATCTATAATAATACTAATGTCCCAACGATATTCATTTGAATAATACTACACTATATAAATCTAATAATATAATGCTAATATTATTAGTAATATGATATTATTAATAATGTTAATATTATTAGTAATGTAATATTAATTACATTTATTATAAATATAATAATAAAACACTAATCATACTATTATTTAAAGATGATACTAATATTACTAATATTAGTGATATTAGTATTATCTTTAATAATACTAATGTTCCAACGATATTCATTTGAATAATACTACACTATATAAATATAACAATATGATACTAATAATATTAGTATTACTAGTAATATAATATTAATTATATTTATTATAAGTATAAAAATATGATACTAATAATATTAAAGATAACACTAATGTCGATGCTGATACTAATACTATTAAAAAACGTAGCTTGAAACAACTGCGCGAAATAAATTCTTCATTATTAAGAAAGATGTTCTTTTACCCAGCGATTGAGATTTATTTCGAAATCTAAAAGTTTCAGAGAGCGAAGTATATCACTTCACATATATATGTATATATGTATATATCTCGCGTCACGTTATACTCATTTTTTTTTTTTTTTTAATTAATCCGATAATACAAGGAATCACCTTGGACACTTCAACTGAATTTACCGTATCACTCGCGAGTTCGAAAGATAATTCACCTTAACTGCCGTCGTAATTATTTATCAATTTTACTGCTCCACTTTATTCCTCTCTCTCTCTCTCTCTCTCTCTCTCTCTCTCTCTCTCTCTTTCTCTCTGTCTGCTGTTGAAGAGTCAATGCCACTCAGAGAGTCAGAGCCGATGTTTCTCAAGGTACACAGGCAAGCAGAGAACAGGTGGCGATTACACACACAGTTATTAACAAAGAAAACTGGAAGCTACACAGTAGATACACGTGACACACAAGGAGAAAGAGGGAGTGCCACGATCCGATCCGCTCGATGATCGAACGTCAACTGATCCTTGACTTCGCCGAGTAACCAGTTAATACAGGCAGCAATACCAATTACTTCACCGTCTTCCGGAGGACAGAAAATCCGGCCCACCTTGCTGCTCCCCTCTGCTACACGCTCGGGGAGCAGCGCTCTTTAAACAGCACGGCAGAAACGAAACCACTTAAAATAGGATCGGACACGTCGTTGTTAATTAAAATTTCACGGTCGCATTCCGGTATTTCGCGTTTGCCTTGTATTTGGGAATGAACGAGACACAGGCTCGTGCCAGAAAGTGAACTATGAACTATGTCGTCTGTCGTCATTACGTAATTAATAGCAATTTATCTCGAAGCTATGTGGTTATTGTTTTTCTTTTTTTTTTTCTACTTTCGTACAGACGTTGTACGTTGTTTCATCGTGTTAAAAAAAAGAAAAAAAAAAAAATGAAATGAAATTTTCTTAATTTACAGACGACGTTATATATAGATTGGGATTGATTCGAGATTTCCTCTTTCGTCTCGTGTACAATACAAGAGAATTTATTACAATTGCGAGCCAATTACGCGTAATTTTACGAATGTAATGTATACGGTAAGTGACGCTGGAAACTTTCTCGGACTGTGTAGTTCTTGGAAAAATTTTATCTCTCGGACAATTCAAGCCACTAGCGAACGATGCATGCGGGAAACACTCCTCCCAATTGCATCATTTGCGCTCGTTTCAATCTTTCGTCAAAAGTCACTCCGGCGATGTGAAGTGAAATATCTTCCAGAAGTAGAATCAAGGTAATTGATCGAACGATCGAGTCAATTGAGTTGTAAAGTTTGCTTTCTAAGAATTTGCGACCCATTTCTTTTAACACGCTGTACCTGTACAACTACCACTAAGAAATACGAATGATTGAAATATGATGATAAAATTCGAGAAACAGCATGTTGCTCGATCTGTAAGCAGAGATTAGACCGGTTAACTGCGGAATTTAGTTTTAGAAATCTCTCACGGGATGCGTGATGCTTCTATAATAAATTTTACGAAAAAAAGTGAAGCAAAACGAGGAAGAGTTACATTTTTATGTTAAAAAAGATTAACAATTCATCGTTGAGAAGGTTATTGCTATTGAAAATTTAAAAATTGTCAGAGAAAAAAAAAAAAGGAATCACGATACTACTGGTGCACGTCCTGAAATCAATTCGAATTTCCTAAAATTATCTTTTTTTTCTTTCTTTAATTTTTTTTGTTTTTTGAATTTTATTATTTTTTTTGACAATTTTTAACTTTTTACCAATAATTTTTTATACAATAAAATGTAGTTCTTCCTTCCGTTTTGCTTTACTTTTCTCGTAAAATTTATTGCATTTGCCCTGCTCTTCGCTGTATATTCGTCATTGCTCGATTTTAACCACTTGCGCTGGCAACTGATTGCGGACCATAACGAGCGACCGAACTGTAGAAAATAATTCGTCGCTTTCTTTTCGAACTCGTCTGTATGATATTACTGTAGATAGTAATTACTGAGAAGTAATAAATTTATTATCTGTTTTGCTTATTTTGTTTCATTTAAATATATACTTAAAAACTGAGGAAATGTTACAATTTTGGAACAAAACATTCTCGACGTGCGTGGCACGTCATTCCAGCGCAAGAGGTTAACCACTCGCGCTAGCAACTGATTGCGGACCATAACGAGCGACCGAACCGTATACAACAATTAGCCGCTTTCTTTACGAACTCGTCTGTATGATATCACTGTAAATAGAAATTACTAAGAAGTAATAAATTTATTATTTGTTTTGCCTATTTTATTTCACTTAAATATATACTTAAAAACTGAGGAAATGTTACAATTTTGGAACAAAAAATTCTCGACGTGCGTGGCACGTGCATTCGCACGCGCAAGAAGTTAATTACGCAACCCGCGAATAATTTTTAAAAGTAAACTTCCGCAGTTAACTGGATCGCGTGAAACACATAACTTACGATGTGTGTCGTGCATTCATCGCTATAACATGCATTCGTGAGTCACGTTGGCTTGCTTCGCGCAGATAGCAACCCGTTTCGTTACTGATCTAGACCCGACCTTTTCGACGCAACCTATATACCAGAGAAAGAGAGAGAGAGAGAGAGAGAGAGAGAGAGAGAGAGAGAGTCAAAGAGAGAGATCGTGTTAATTGTTACTTACGTTTCTAGGAAAACTTTCAGCTATTTTATCGATCGGTACGGCCTCCGATGAAGGCACACATGTCGCATCACGCCGTTGTAATTGGAAAATTGGAAGCGACTTGGCTTAATCGTCGTAATTGGAAAATGTTGCGGACTCAGATCACGTGATTTCGCAACGACACGACGAAAAACACGAATGATTCGAATGGTTCGAGAGAATTCGTCATGATTATCTTGAATCTGGCATCGAAGAATCGTGGGAGACTCATCAATGACGAGCAAACGTTCTAACATCAAATTAGAAACAACATCTTTCAATTGTTCATAATTTCTGGCCGATAAGAGCATAAATAATTACGTAGGCACACGTACCTTGTTATTTCCATTTCTCTATCTTTCGAATACGCTCTAAAAATACGACCTGCGATAGCGATTAATCTGTAGTTTCATTAGACATTTCGCTTCGCAGTTGACAAGAAATGGATTTATACATTTGTTATTCTCAAAGTAACGTGAAAATAACTGAATCGAACTTGAACGTATCTTCGTCTTGGATAGTTAAAGTGAATCATTTTGCAATAATTTTTTTTTTTTATTATTATCTAGTTAGAGTACAAGTTACTCGAAAGATTCGTATCAACTTCGGTCCCTCTCTGCTAATTGTAAGCTCTGTCTACAACATGGTTTTACACATAATTTGACATACTTTGCACATTCATCACCGAAGTAAGACCTAAATCTTCACTATAACTAAATACTGGAATTTACTTTAAACTTGAATATGTTTTATAAATACTATATTTTAGATATTGGATATATTTTATAAATACTGTATTTTAAATATTGGATATATTTCATAAGTACTATATTTTAAATATTGGATATAATTTGTAAATACTATATTTTACATATTGGATATAGTTTGTAAATACTATATTTTAAATATTGGATATATTTCATAAGTACTATATTTTAAATATTGGATATAGTTTGTAAATATTATATTTTAAATATTGGATGTAGTTTATAAATACTGTATTTTAAATATTGGATATAGTTTGTAAATACTATATTTTAAATATTGGATATAGTTCATAAATACTATATTTTAAATATTGGATACAGTTTGTAAATAATATATTTTAAATATTGGATATAGTTTGTAAATACTATATTTTAAATATTGGATGTAGTTTATAAATACTGTATTTTAAATATTGGATATAATTTGTAAATACTATATTTTACATATTGGATATAGTTTGTAAATACTATATTTTAAATATTGGATATA
>NW_025110450.1:0-2209 GCF_011392965.1 Frieseomelitta varia | reverse complement strand
TTAAATATTGGATACAGTTTGTAAATAATATATTTTAAATATTGGATATAGTTTGTAAATACTATATTTTAAATATTGGATATAGTTTGTAAATACTGTATTTTAAATATTGGATATATTTCATAAGTACTATGTTTTAAATATTGGATATAGTTTATAAATGCTATACTTTAAGTATTGGATATAGTTTACAAATACTATATTTTAAATATTGGATACAGTTTATAAATACTATAACTTTAAACATTGGATATTTTAAATATTTTCGTGTATGCGTCCTGCATGTTTCACGCATTTTTCTAAATTTTTGAATCTGCCACGGATGCACGAAAGTTTGCTGTACAGTTACTGCGAATACTTATCTAAGATCTTAGACGAAGATCTAAGGCTCTAATTGTTCTAACGTGAACTTTTATTCGTCGGTTGTGTTTCGCGCTATCGACTTTCGGTTAAGTCGGTCAAGCATCGCACGAGGATGCACATGGTACACGTGTACGAGTTTCTTGCTAAGGTATGCACCCGTCCACACTTTCACCGAGCTTATTCGCTATCTGCACCATCGCCACGGAGTATGTTACCTAACGAAAATGATCCGGTCGAGCAATTTAGCAAATTCGAGATCTTAATCTCGGCAATAAATTCTTCGTGGGAGCAGTGAGATAAGTTTCTTTAGTGAAAACGATGTGTCTAAACAGACACAAAGAATTGAGAACATGGAGAAGATATTCGAACATCTTTTTTCTTTCTTTTTTCAAATTCTGTTGCTATCAAAATATTCTAGAGGAATACGCAAACAAGAGGAAATTACTTGCAATTAAGCATCGTGTGTTATGTTATGTAATGAACACACCGAAGACGATAATATAGCTGGTATTTAACAGATGTTTTTGCTTTGTGATTTTATCGAGACTAAACGTTCAATATTTCATATACGAAGGTACCTGAATATTTATTACAGAAGGTTTTCACGAATCTTCATTATCTTTGAAATGTCACTATAAAGCGTGACATAAAAGTTAATGCAATCAATAATTTGAATTTGCAATTTCTATATATCTTCCAATTTCCAGAAACAATTTCATATTCTTCTTTTTCTATCACGACAATTGTATTCTGTCTTTTATAACGTAACATATAATACACTTGGATAAAGTTTCTCCGAACGTTCAGCCGGATTTTCCGCGAATCATCCGCCGCGTTAAAATTTTAAATTCTGAATTTACTTGATAATCGAACTTCCACGAACAGACGAAGAGAAGAGAAATCTGATAAGAAAGAAAATCCATCGTCCAATCCTCTCGCTTAACTCCAAATTTTTCCATTCTTCTTCCATCAAGAAAAAAAAAAGAAGAAGTACAAATTAACAAATAAATTCTCTGTCTCGATTGTGATATTCAAACGTTACGTGCACGTGTGTGTCGTCTATCCAAGCGCGCCAGCTAAAATTAAATTCTAAACATAACTAAAAGCGCATTTTCCCCTGTCGCTGTTTGCTTCGTTCGAGAGTAACGAAGCCGCTCTTTTGTTCGAGTGATATCGATATGACGACACTGCGACACTGTAATCATTATAATTAAACGCATACCGAAATCAACGTTGCCCAAGGCTTGCTGAGAATTTTTCTTAAATAGGCCGCACCCGTGCTTCAACCTGACAAAACACAGACTTGGCGATTGTCGGATATGAAATTTTTATTGCAGTTTGGAGTTATAAAATAATTCGCAATTTTGCAAAACGTTCGTTCTCAAATGCACGCGCGCCTTTTAGAATCCTAGAGTGTACAGAAGAAGTAGTACAGGGTGGGTTGAAAGTTCCTATTCTTGTTTTTTTTTTAATAAAACATCAAAGTATAAGAAGAAACTAATTTTAAATTAAACTCAAGTTCGAACACGAGCTCTTCATTATGTTTCAAAAATGATTCCTTTCGAATGTTGAATCGCAAATTACGGATTTATTTCAGTAGAAAGTGATTTTCGGCCCACCCTGTATAAGTTCGTTTTTTCTTGGACATTTATATATTATATCATATTATATATTCTAATTCGTGTAGTTTGGTACTTTGTCAAATTTTTTTTTTCCACGCTCTTGTAAAATTCCACTATATACTATTATATTATATTACATTGTGTTATATTATATTATATTATTATATTATATTATATTATATTATATTATATTATATTATATTATATTATATTATATTATATTA
>NW_025110449.1:123865-134773 GCF_011392965.1 Frieseomelitta varia | reverse complement strand
AAAAAAAAAAAAAAAAAATGAAAAGAAAAGAAAAAAGGTATCCTAAACCAAGCAGGAATATCGATCCTACGTGTATATAATAGATATATCGCGTCCTGGTTCTCGCACTATCTCACCGAGTTACCAGCGCTCTCGAAAACTCAGAAGCCCACTTTTTCCCGCTGTTTTTATCTGCCTGCCATCTTTATTTGCCGGGAGAGTCGAAGTGTTCCTCGAACCCCCGGTCGCGTGTGGATCCGCGGCAAAACGAGCGAAATCCCCCGTAGGAGTGGTTTTCGTTAAGCCCTCGTACGTTTCATAACAGACGCAGCGGTATGTGTTTTCGTTAGAAGTCGCTCTCCGTCGTATATTTCGTTCCGCTGGTTCACTTCCGTCGTTACCCCGTGTTTCTCATCGCCGGACGACGTATGGTCGTGGGGAAAAGGATCAGAATGAACAGGATGGTCCATTTGGATATTATAATAATTTTAATTTTCGGAATTGTTACTATAAATTTAAATTTAACATAGCTTAAGAATTATATATTTTATACATTACGTATATTATTATTATGTATATTATAATATATATATATAAAAGAAATTATATATCTTTAAAATATAAAATATATAATTTTAATTATATTTATAATAATGAAATATATAAAATATATATTTATAATAAAATTATATATTTTTATATATTATATATATTATTAAATTTAACTTTGATATTAATTTAAACTTATATAACTTTTCTTTTCAATTGATTTTTACTATTATTTCATGTTATACTTGCGTCTAGTTTATTAGTAATTTTTTTATATAATTATAAAATGAGGATATGGTGAATTTCGTTTTTATTCTTCATTTTATTTGATATTTTATACATTAGTATTTTCTTTACCATTATTGCGTTTGTTATTTGATTTATTAAATTTATCTTGTATATTTTAGAAATATTAAGTATTTTATATATTAATAATTTTAAATTTATTTATATAATTTTATCTGTTTTTTTTTTGGTAAAAATTACTCTTGCGCTACTGGTTCACGGACCATAACGAGTGACCAAACCGTATAGAATAATTAGCCTTCTTTTTTGAATTCATCGGTATATTACTAAATAGAAATTACTGAGAAGTAATAAATTTATCATTTGTTTTGCCTGGGTTACATTTATACTTAAATATATATATTAAATATAATAAATGTACTTAAACATATATATTAAATATAATAAATATACTTAAACATATATATTAAATATAATAAATATACTTAAACATATATATTAAATATAATAAATATACTTAAATATATATATTAAATATATTAAATATATATATATTTATTGTGTCGTGTAGCTGATAAATAACTGAGTCTTAATATGCTCCGTGCAACTAATGGTGCCCATATAGAGGTATATTAAATGAGGCAAGAAAAAACTTAAATATATACTTCATATACTGCAATAACTTTTACTTATCTGCCTTTCCATTTACCTTCGTGGTAAATTTTTGAAATCGTAAAGAGACTTTATGGACACTCTGTATATAAATAGCAAAGAGCGCGGAAAAGAGGAGGTAGCGGCTCGTAGACACGAGAAAGGGAAACGAGAATGGCAGATACATTGGCCGTTACATAATCACGGATATACAGCCGTTAACTCAATGAAAGTCGATTCCGAGTTTAATTAGAGAGCCCGGTCGGTAAAGAGGGAACCGGATAAAAAATGTTTGGTGGACGAAGTTTAATTAAAGAGTAACAAACTCTCGAGAAGGCGGGGAGCCTTCGAGTCGAGTGAAACGAACGGACAACCGAACGAAGAAGAAAAAGAGCATAAAGGTGGAGGAGAGGGTCTCGTTCGAGGATAAATCAGCCTTAGTATAAATCCTCTCGTCCATTTCGCGACATAAAGTGACGTGAAGTGATTAATAAATTAATGTTTCGAGAACCTCCCAGTTTTTGTTTATATTATGGCAATATAAAGTGACGTGAAGTGATTAATAAATGAATGTTTCGAGAACCTCTGAGTTTTAGTTTATTATAAGGCAATAGCAAACACTAAGAATACTTGTTTCACTTGTTTCACTTACCAGTGTTTGGTGTTGTATTAATAAGAGTCAATTTTATTAATAAATTTTACATTATATATTATATATTATTATATATTATTATAATATTATTATATACTGTAATAATATATTATTATAATATATTATTGTTTATTAACGATTTGATATTAATAAAAGACGAGAGAGTCGATCGTAAGCAAAAAAATGGCACTTTAGTCACTTGTTGTGTTAGTTTATTTTTGAAAGAAACGTAGTTTGTTTTCTTTTTAAACTGTCGCGATTACTATTCAATCATTTCATTTGTTTGTCAAATGGAGCAGAGGAGGACATTTCATTCACAATTTGTTATAAAGATCAATTTTCTAGATAAGGCACTTGATTCGCTTCTCAAGAAGCTCAGTTTTGCCAAGAATACACAAGGAAAAATTGATTTTCGTGGTTTTTCCCCAAACTTCCAGTTCTTCTCACCAAGTAACGTTCCAAAGCGCTATACCTTTTTGAACCTGTTGTATCAGTAAAATGAAACGAGAGACAAAATGGTGTTTCTAGAACCACGAGAATGGTCAAAAATGATTTCTTCTCTCACAGTGAAAATTCGTTTCCATTTACACTGTTTGCGTTGCCAGAGACTCGACTTTTGTAAAAGTTTATTCCCCCGTCGTGTCGTGAACTTTCCCCCACTCTAATTCCGTCTGATTTTGACGATTTTTGTACTTTAGTCGCCGGTAGTTCTTGTATGTATTAATTACATTTTCCTCTCGGCTTTCGGCCGAAAGTTCTCCAGAGAGGATCCTCGATTCAGATCGCGGCCTTTATCAAAACTTTCCGAATCATAAATCACTGCGGGTCTACGGGCGCCGGTAATCCTTACAGCGACAACGGGCTTAAGCATTGCTCGGAACGTTTCGTAGATTTGTTCTTCTTTCGAACATCGCGGCACAATTTATCACTCGCGTTTAACGCAGCCGCATTTTGCGCGGTTTGATGAACACCACAGCGTCGCGAACAATAGCGCGTTCATCGTCCGAAAGATCTTCTCTAATCAGAGTTGAGAACTTGCTTCCAAACATCCTAACAACCGAATTACGTCTCTCTCTCTCTCTCTCTCTCTCTCTCTCGAGCGCGTCAACTCTCTGAAGACATTCGTGCCGACTCGTAGCTAACTCTTCCGCTCAAATTAAATAGCACAATGTATCTCGTATTAGTTACCATTTGCATATTTTGCGACTCGTTGCCTGTCGGAAATTTCGCGAACGTGAGCCTGATTGTGTTGCGACGTTTCGTTCGAAACGCAGCGGAATTTCCTGAGAGAATTGCCATCGTGAACAATAATTGTAGACTAAGAATTGCGTTGGGAGAACGTTAGCGGAGAGATATGTTTTACAATTTACTCTGCACTGTATTATTATTATTATTTTTTTTTTTTTTTAATGAAATTCTGTTATTACTATTATTTTTATTTATTACTTTTATGAAGTAGAATTCCTTGATTTACCGACTGATTAATGTGACTGAATATTGTAATTATTTAGTTGCAACAAACGGGTGAATGTTTGACTTGCAGGTGTATTCCAAATTTGAATATTCACACTGTCAAATGTTAATATCGTGTTCAATATAAATTTAATCAATATCAGTTTGACTTACAGCAGTATTCCAAATTTGAACATCCACATCTGTCAAATATTAATATCGTGTTCAATATAAATTTAATCAATATCAGTCTAGTATGTCGTTCATTACATAAATTTGTTGTTTAATATCAGTACCGAATGTTTTTTGAATGTTCCTAAATGTAACCTAAACAAGATCTTAATCAAATAATTTCAAGTATCGAATAGTTCGCAGTAATAATGATAATTTCCACAAGCAGTGGATAACACAGTATAATAGCATACTGCTAGTAGTATAGTAGTATACTAGTAGTAGTACAGTATAGTATACTACTAGTAGTATAGTATAATATACTAGTAGTAGTATAGTATAGTATACTATAGCTAGTATACTACTAGTAAAAGCTATGTTTATATATATATACAGCTGCGAAAAAATCCTTTTTAATTCTCGAATTTTTATATCATTTGTATTAATATTGTATAACTCAACATTGAAAATGCTGCTACGTTGCTGCATATAATATATAGCAAAAGCTACAGCTACAATATAGTAGTATAGTACTAGCTATATAGCTATACAGTACTATAATAGTATATAGCTATATATAGCTATATACTACTATAGTACTATGTATAGCTATATACTATTATAGTACTATATAGCTATATAGTATAATAGTGTATAGCTATATAGTATAATAGTGTATAGCTATATAGTATAATAGTGTATAGCTATATAATATAATAGTTTATAGCTGCATACTATTATAGTACTATATAGCTATATAGCTAGAACTATACTACTATATTGTAGCTTTTGCTCTATATTATATGCAGCAATGTAGCAGTATTTTCAGTGTTGAGTTATACAATATTAATACAAATAATATAAAAATTCTAGAGTATAGTACTATATAACTATATAGTATAATAGTATATAGCTATATATAGCTATATAGTACTATAATAGTAAAATACTAGCTACAGTATAATAGTATACTAGTATATAGTATAGTATTATACATTATACGTATACATATATCCCCTCCACTCTCAACGCAGTGGAGGGGATAACGCTAGCGATGAAGAAAGTGGAGGGGAGACAAGGGCCGCCAGTTAGCCACCTGTGTTGTAAAATACACGGTGAAACTGTGAATTTGTTTCCAAGCAACCTTGTGTTTCCTTCAACGAGAAATCAAATCTTCTCTCAAATATTCTACGATGTGGCATTCCTCCTTCTGTATTAGTAAATACCAGCTCGTAAGTCTCGCCCACGCCCTGCGTAAATGGGCAAACGGTTCGCGAGAGGAAGTTCGTGTCGACGTCGAGGGGATTCATTTAGCCGGACAGCAGGGAATTCGTGGGGAATTCGTGTGGAACCGAGGCAACGAAAGCTGTACGAGTTCATCGGAGAGCGGGTCGATGTTACGCGCGCCGGCTGGCTCGATATCGGCCAACAGCGGCGATTAGTCGAGCAATGAGCGGGATCGGGGCCCAGTGTCTCGAAAAACGCCGGTCCGATAAATTATCAGCGTTGGGTAATCTTGCCCTCGGTAAAGTTTCCCGATATTTCACGGCGGTAACAGGTAAATTCGGCGGACCCGTGAAATTGCCGAGATCCGCAGGCCGTTGTCGAGTGCCACGATCGATTAGATATCCACCCGTGAACCCTCGTCCTGGGAATACGTGGCCCGGCATGAAAAAAAAAAAGAAAAGAAAGAAGAAGGCCTCGAGCACGCTTCCACGATAAATACCGGCTACCAGAACGATTAGCCGATTAGCTCGAGCTGGATGTGTGTCGCAACGAAAGAGCCACGTTTCTAGAAATTGCCAACGATTGATTGATTGCTTAACATTGTAGTTGCATGACGTGGCGATGAAAAATCGTTGATAATTTCAAGTTGCGACGTGACTTTGTGAAAAGAAACGTGATCAAGCGATGATCCACTTGGTTTTGTTTGACAATTGTAAGTTCGTTTTTTTTTTTTTTTTTTTTTTTTTTTTGGACAACGTCACTATGCAATTTTTGGGAAAAAACAAGTGACCAACTAGCTACAGACGAGGTATATGAACATGATATGCAATATATTTTCTTCTGTGCAATGTATTTTTTTCACTGCACTTATATGATTTAATCACTGGAGATTAAAATCGAAAAATATGGACAGTGTTGCCACCATAGATGAGGGATATGAGTATAGGCGTGTACTTCGTTCATGTGGTTGCCACATTTGCTCCGAATATTATTCTTATTGAATTGCACATGATGATATATCATTAATAAAGTAACATAACTTTTATTTGAATTTTTGAATATTTGAATAATACGTCTCCTAATAAGAAACAAATAAATTGTTATGTAATTTTTCTTTTTACAAATTTAAACTGTAGGTAATTGATGATTATATTTAGTATCGTTCAGGCACGCTTAGGCACTTTTCTTTCTTTTCCCTTCAATGTAGATTTTTAGTTATTTCCCGTACTGCAACTTTATCGCGAAGTTAACGCCAAAACTTAATTAACAATTTCGCCGATAAAGTCGCTGAAATAAGTAGGATTGCAACCGCCTCGAGCAGAATGTTTTGTTTAAGCTTCGTTAAGAAAGTTATAACAAGATTCGTGAACATTTACAAGCGCGCAGCCGTAGAACAAGTTGCTGATGAGAAAGTAAATGTTTTAATCCGAATTTACACCCGTGAAGTACATAAATCATTCTCCAGACGGAATTTATTTCCATCTGCTTTCGTTATGTAACCCATTGTTCGAAGTATTATTCGCTTCGCTAATTATTTTCGGCTCGAATTTCTAAAAAAAGAAACGAACGTGTGCTACGTATATCATTAATTCTCACATTCTCCTTTATTCATTTCATGACGTTGCAAAATACTCGGAAAATTAATTCGAAATATTTCGAGTTCGAGTTCTTTAAAGAAGTGTCACGAATGGAAAAATAAGATTACTTTTATTCTCGGAATATTCAAATTTAGTATCTCAGGACTAGATCTACTATGACATTGAAGATTAAGATTTTCTATTTCGAACGACTTCTTAAAATTTGCTGCACGATCTTTTTTCAAAGACTTTATTAATTTTTGAACGTCAGAATTTCTGGAACTTTTGTCTTCAATTGAAAAAATTCAAACGTCTCTGATAAACATTGAAAAATTTGTTCACAATTAAATCCATCATAACGTTGAAGATTGGAATTTCCTCTTTACAATGATTCATTAAAACTTTCTACACGATCCTTTCTCAGAGAATTTATTAATCATCGAACATTGGAATTAAACGGAGAAATGTCAAGATTTTTGGAATATTTGTCTTGAATTGTAAAAATTCCAACATCTCTCAAAACATTGAAAACTTTGTTCACTGCTAAATCGATTATAACGTTGAAGATTGAAACTTTCTCCTAACAACGATTCATTGAAATTTGTTGCAAAATTTCATCTCCGAACATTAGAGTTGAACGACGAAACGTCAGAGTTTCTCGAATTCTCCCTTGAATCAAATTCAAACACCTCCGAGAGCGTTGGGAAAATGTTTTTCACGACTGAATCCATCACGGTGTCGAAGATTGAAATTTTCTCATCAGAATGATCCATTAGAGTCCGCGCTCCGCTCGACTGCACCGTCATTTGAAAAAATTAACTCCGCAACACTTCCTCTTTTACGAAAATCGCTTTAAATCGTCATAAAATTATCTTGTCATTTTTATTAACGAAATATTTCTATATTAATATTTATCATTGTACTATATAATTTTATATTGTATCCTATTACATACTGGATATATAAAGCTTGCTGCACGATTATATCAATCTCTAAATATTAGAATGAAACAACGAAACGTGAGTGTCACGAATTTTCCCCTTGAGTCGCAAAAATTCGAACACCTCCGAGAGCATTGGGAAAATTTTTTTCACGACTGAATCCATCACGGTGTCGAAGATTGAAATTTTCTCTTCAGAATGATCCATTAGAGTCCGCGCTCCGCTCGACTGCACCGTCATTTGAAAAAATTAACTCCGCGACCGTGGCAGCGAGGCTCGCGCGAGCCCCCGCGCTCGATTCGTTGGCAACGAATTGTCAAAGAACTCGTTCGGCTCCCTATCCGGCGTTCGCTCCGTTGGAAAGCGAAGATTAAACAAAAAATTTTGCACCGCGATCCAGCAATTGGCTCCATAGAAGGAACTCTCTCAATCTTACGATCGATCCAAATTGAATGGACGCTTCCGTCTCCTTTCTCATCTCCTTTTCATTCGATTCTCTTCCACCGACGCGACGGCCATCGCGGCTGAATCCTTCGGCTGAGAATGAAAAACAAGTCGACGCGTCGAACGCTCGATTTCCTCCGTCATAGCGATCGACATTCGTTACGATCGAAATTGCACGTGCCGGCGAACAAAGCAATAATGAAACACTATCGGAGCGCGCTTTGTCCCTCTTGATTCGCGCTCACGATTGATATAAATGGACCTTAATTCGTCACGATTTCGCGGGAATTTATCCACGTGATATTGATGCGTCGACGTGGCAAATTACAACGTGCATTAAATCACGTGTCATCGTACTCGTTCAACGCAACGTAATGCTCTAAACTACGCTCTAAATGCCTCGTAATAACGCTTCGTTAAATAAGAAATTCACAAAGCGAAGCACCGTGTAGCGACGTTACAAAACAGCGACGAATTTTGATTTCGATTTTGTTTCGAATTCCTTCTGACTCTGCGATCCCTCTTCGATTGCTTCTTTCCGCTCCGTTGAACTTCGTTGTTATTACCAAACGATTTTGTTTTGTTTAATTTCGGCTCAATTTCGTGATAATTTCGTTCTTACGAGTTGGCACTGCCGCTCGTTATCGAGTTCTCCCAGCTAAAAGTTTCCACGGTGAATTCTCGACTCGCTCGAGAGTAGTTTACCAGTTGAATGGAAATTTCTGATCGATTAATCGTCCGCTCGATATCTGAGATTAATTGACGCTGGAACGACCGGCAACTTGGCGACGCGTGTCAAAATACTCTACGTACGAGTCGTTGTAATTTAAATAAGTATAATAGATTCACGCGATTGCGTTTCTGCTTGAACCGAAGTCAATATTAATATTTTAATAGTAAAATAAGTCGTTTGATAATCTTCTCGAGCAGTTGCGGAGAAAAGGAAGATCTCTCGAGTTTAGTTGGTTAATTTCGCATGAAATTATGCGAATTATGCATTTATGTATTATCAATGAAAACGTATCATAATACGTAAAACTTTAAAATTTTCGTTTGAGACTTGATCGATATTTATTTGTTGCTCGAGTTTGTGAACGAATCTAAAAATACAGAATACAGAGACAAATTTTGCAGTCGCAGAAATATTTAAACAGTCAGTTATCAATTGATAACAGAATATCCAATGAATATCCGTGTTTAACACTTGCCGGATATTTAAAACGGTTAATCGTAGTTTTATTAAAGGAAAGGTTAATGAAATCTCGAAACGTTTCGTATAAAGTCACAAGCCCTCGAATATAAAATTGTGGATTTGGTTTTATGTTGTATGTGTGAGGATGCGTGAAAGTCGAGCGAAGGCGTGAGTGTTGTGAGACAATTGCGTGATGCGTTTCTGTTCAGAAGCGAGCAGAGGAGTATTCATTGCGAGTCTGAAGTGAGAAGTGATATTGATCAGAGAGAAAGTGAATTCATAAGTGATAGTTATTATATACGTTATTCAATTTATATATACATATATATATATATACATATATAATTATACATTTAAAATTATAATTATATATTTAATTATATATATTTAAATTATAATTATATATTTAATTATATATATTTATAAATTATAATTATATATTTAATTACATATATTTAAATTATAATTATATATTTATTTACATATATTTAAATTATAATTATATATTTAATTACATATATTTAAATTATAATTATATATTTAATTACATATATTTAAATTATAATTATATATTTAATTATATATATTTAAATTATAATTATATATTATATATATTATAATTATATTAATTAATATATATATTAATAAATTAATTAATATATATATTAAACATATTAATTAAGAGTGTGTTTTTTATTTAATTCACAAAAATGACTTTCACGACATGATCTCCATCTCCTTTCTGCTTTACACTCGTACCCAGGCTGAAAATCATTTCTCAAAGAGATCCTGAATGATGATTTCACGTAACAATTGAAGTCCTCTTCCGTGCAATCGATCCACGAGAACAAAGAGAACAAGAAGAAAAAAAAGAAAAAAGAAAAACAGAAAGGAAAAGAAAGGGAAAGCAAAACAGACTTTTGCTAAAGAGGAAAGAAACGATTTAAAAAAAGAGAGAGAGAGAGAAAGCGAGAAAGATGGAAAGAAACAAAGGAAAAATGAAACGGAGGAGCTGGCTTTTGTGAGCGGGGGACAATGGTCGCATTCCGCTAACCCACTTGCACGATCTCTTCAGGCGGCAATCCACGTCAACGTGCGCCGTGTTCGGGGGCGACCCCCTTTGCCCTACCCCTTTCCTTATTGTCTCGGTCGCCACCCCCCTTATCAACCTCCGGCTTGCCCTCTTCTGGCCCGTAATTACGAACCAAGCCAATTAAAGCGGATGAGCCTAAATGGCCTGGCCCCGACGTTTGACTGCACCCGCCAAAGCCGGGACACAATGCCTCTGACAACGATCGTGTCACTTCCGGCCTCGTTCCTCCTTTTCTTGGCAATTTGCTCCGTCGATTCGATCCGCGGGTCCACGAATTTTCAGCCGATTCAGCGGCTGACGACTGTACACACACACACACACACACACACACTAAGACCCACTGTTCTATGTTGCCGTGATTTCTATGATTTTTGATTTTTGTCAAATTTCAGGCTTTGGTTTGTCAAGTTTCGAGCAGAGGGGAGGTTAGTTCTTGAAAGTTTCTTTTTCAACTGTTGAACTATGGGATTTCGAACAATTCGTTCGATCATGTCCGTCAGTTTCGTGTATTTTTCATTTCTGTTGATGATTTGTCAAGTTTAGAGCATAGGGGAAGAACGTAGTTCTTGAAAATTTTTTGAAAATTGCTGAAATATAGGATTTCGATCAGTTCGTTAATAATTTTCGTCAGTTTTATGTATTTTTGATTTCTGTTGATGATTTGTCAAGTTTAGAGCATAGGGGAAGAACGTAGTTCTTGAAAATTTTTTGAAAATTGCTGAAATATAGGATTT
>NW_025110449.1:114290-123738 GCF_011392965.1 Frieseomelitta varia | reverse complement strand
ATTTTGATCAGTTCGTTAATAATTTTCGTCAGTTTCGTGTATTTTTGATTTCTGTTGATGATTTGTCAAGTTTAGAGCATAGGGGAAGAATGTAGTTCTTGAAAATTTTTTGAAAATTGTTGAAATATAGGATTTTGATCAGTTCGTTAATAATTTTCGTCAGTTTCGTGTATTTTTCATTTCTGTTGATGATTTGTCAAGTTTAGAGCATAGGGAAAGAACGTAGTTCTTGAAAATTTTTTGAAAATTGCTGAAATATAGGATTTTAATCAGTTCGTTAATAATTTTCATAAATTTCGTGTATTTTTGATTTCTGTTGATGATCTGTAAAAATTAGAGTAGAGGGAAAGATGTAGTTCTCATTATATTCTTATTATGTTCTTATTATTATTCTAATTTGTTGGATTTCACGAACATAGAATCTTGATTAAACCTTTTCGCTAATAATTTTCGCCAGTCTCGCTGCACAGAGGTAACTATTCGACGTTCGCATGACTTTTTTATTTTTGTTAAATTTCTGATTTGTCAAATTTACAGCAGAAGGGAAGTTAAGTTCTTGAAAATTTTTTGGACTGTTGAAATATAGAATTTCGATATAGAATTCGTTAATAATTTTCATCAATTTCATGTATTTTTAATTTCTGTTGATGATCTATAAAAATTAAAGTAGAAAAGATGTAGTTCTTGCAAATTTGTTCGATTTGACGAACATAGAATCTTGATTAAAATAAACCTTTTCGTTAATAATTTTCGCCAGTTTCGCTGCACAGAGGTAACTATTCGACGTTCGCGTGATTTTTGATTTCTGTCAGTGGTACGTCAAATTTAGAGCAAAGGGAAAGGACGTAGTTCTTGAAAATTTTTTGAACTGTTGAAATATAAGATTTTGATCAATTCGTTAATAATTTTCATGAATTTCGTGTGCTTTTGATTTCTGTTAAAATGTTGAATGTTCGTGATTTTTGACTTCCGTCAGTGATTTTGTCAAATTTAGAAGGAAAGATGAAAAAGGATTATTATATAATTTTCAGACTGTCACGTCGTACGAATATAGGATCTCGGTTAATTAACAGCTTCGTTAATAATTCGCGTAAAACCAGGACGTGTCTCTGTATTTATTAACGGTTCCCAAGATAGAGCAGACACGATCTTATCGATCGATTAAATATTTCATCAAATAATGTATAAGGTTCGTTGCATGCGGAACGACGGGTTTCGAAAGAGTGTAAAATCATGCAAAATTTAACGGCTACAAGTGCTGTTGAATAATGTCTGCTTGACGTTTACGATGAAGTTTCAGCCTCAGTGAATTCAACATCCTTCGTTAATCGTTTTATCATGGTACGAAGCGCGAATAAACATCGAGTTTCAAACTCGTGTAGAATTCAGTCTGTCAGTGTTTGATTGAAAGATTGCAAAAGTTTGTTAGGGACTGTAATCTGTAATTCTACGACAGTTACTTGATGCCGGCTTCATCGAATTCAACATCAAATTTCAAACTTGGAACTTTCGAAAAATGAATATTTGACTTTGCCATTTCATTTGCAATACTCCGACCTACAGTCTACAATAATTGCTTAAAAGCCAAGAGATTTAAAGAAGAAAAGATTCACTAACATATAACCGATTGGTCTTTATATCAAATTTCAATTAATCTTCCATCTACAACAATCTAAGCCACAATAATTGCTTAGAAACCAAGAGATCGGAAGAAAAACAAACGCTCCACTAACATACGATCAACCAATCCCCGAGATCAAATTCCAATTTCTCCATTCCATCTGCAACAAATGTAATCTAATCTACAATTACTTAAAAATCAAGAGATTTAAAAAAAGAAAGAATACGAATAATTTTCTGAGTCTTAATATGCAATTCACAGTAATTTCTTCGAAAAATTACGATTTAAAGAAAGAACTGTTTTGCATACAAGTGGAAAGATCAAAGATCAAGAAGTGAAATTTCAACAAACAATTTTGCCCGCCATCCATTCTGCGAGATCTAATCTAAACCTAAACCTAACCTACAATCCGCAATTGAACGAAAAACAACCTCTGCTAATATATAATGAACCAATCTCGAAATCAAATTTCAATTTTATTCCATCTGCAATAAATCTAATCTAATCTACAATTGCATAAAAATCAAGAGATTTAAAGAAAAAAAGAACACGAATAATTTTCTGATTTTTAATATACAATTCACAGTAATTTCTTCGAAAAATTACGATTTAAAGGAAGAACTGTTTTGCATACAAGTGGAAAGATCAAAGATCAAGAAGTGAAATTTCAACAAACAATTTTGCCCGCCATTCATTCTGCGTGACCTAAACCTAAACTTAACCTTAATCTAAATCTAATCTACAATCCGCAATTGAACGAAAAATAACCTCTGTTAATATATAATGAACTAATCTCGAAATCAAATTTGAATTTTATTCCATCTGCAATAAATCTAATCTAATCTACAATTGCATAAAAATCAAGAGATTTAAAAAAAGAAAGAATACGAATAATTTTCTGAGTCTTAATCTGCAATTCACAGTAATTTCTTCGAAAAATTACGATTTAAAGAAAGAACTATTTTGCATACAAGTGGAAAGATCAAAGATCAAGAAGTGAAATTTCAACAAACAATTTTGCCCGCCATTCATTCTGCGTGACCTAAACCTAAACCTAACCTTAATCTAAATCTAACCTACAATCCGCAATTGAACGAAAAACGCTTCGCTAATGGACAAGTGGCCGATCTCACTGAGATTTCTAATTTCACCAAATCCCTCGATCACCGTTAAACCTTCGATCGTCGTTTTACGGAGAATAAATCGAGTAAATCGAGTAAATCGAGATCGATACGTTCTCCGAATCGGTTCTCGACCGATTCAACCGTTTCAGGCAAGTGTCTTGATCCCGTTCGAAGGACTGGGCAACTCGGAACAAAATTCGAACGGACTGCGTGGAAGGGCCACTCCGAGTGGATCACGTATCCACGCTGTTTTCGCTTTGCATTCACAGCCGTACCTCTCGCCAACAACCAGATATCCGGCTATTTCTCCAGCGAGCCGAGCAACAAGTTCTCGAAACGCCTCGTGTTATTAGCTCGTCAATGAGGGCCTCCGTGTCCGCCAATTTCGCTCGTGTGTCGCGTCAGAGGAGCTTTGTGGCTCTCTAAGAGCGAATTCAGCCATGATTCTCTCGCTTGTTCGCCTTTTGCGTGTTTGAATCGCCGGTGGCAATTCTTTTCATTACCAGAGTAATTAATTTGTGACTGCTCGAGCGAAGGAAATTCCAACGTGGAATCACTCGCTTTTGGTTTCACTACGTATTGCTGTGATACTTTTTAATTTTATAATAAATAATAATTTTACGTATATAGTAATTAAATGATTTAAATTAATAATTACGTATTGCTATCATACTTTTTAAAATTTAAATATTATAGAATTTTATTATAAATAAATATATTTATTATAGTAAATATTGTAGGATTTACGTATATAACAATTAAATAATTTAAATATAAATTACGTATTGCTATGATACTTTTAATTCTATAATAAATATTAATGTTACGTATATAATAATTAAATAATTTAAATAATAATTGCGTATTGCTACGATACTTTTTAATTCTATAATAAATAATAATTTTACGTATATAATAATTAAATGATTTAAATAATAATTACGTATATTGCTATGATACTTTTTAATTTTATAAATAAATAATAATTTATTGCAATCAGGATTTTTGCGCGTTTTTGTATCGTAAGAAATTTGGATTAATTTTTATGCACTTTTGGAAAGTTCGAAGGTACCAACAATCTCGAATTTCGCGAATTTTTACAAATTTTTGGAAAATTCGAAGATCAAAAATTCATATTTAACTAGTTGTAAATATTAGTTTCTGAGTAACAAATTTTTATTTGAATGTAGTAACTTCGAATGGAAGTAGGTCTTAATATTAATTTTTATGCATTTTTGCGAATTTCTCGAAGGTAGCAATAATTACAAATTTAGCGGCCTCAACAGTAATTTTTAGATTATTTTGGATTTTGGGAATTTCGAAGACGTTCAATAATTTCGTATTTAACGCTAATTTTTAAACTTCGAATTTTTACGCATTTTTCGGAAATTCAAAGGTCCTAAGAATTTCTAATCCAACTAACTGTGTTAATGTTAAATATTACTAATTTGTAAACAGCGGGTCTTCGTTTGTAGAAAATTTGAGGATTTCGAATATAAGTAGTACAAGTTTTGATATTAACTTTTTTCGAGAAATTCGAAGGCAACAATAATTTCAAATTTAACTGGGCCTATACTATAAATTTTTATACATTTTTGGATACAATTTGGAAAAAGCCCCCCAAGATTTCCAATCTGACTGACTGCAGCAGATTTTTATTTAATTTCGAACCGAGCTGGTAATTAATTCCCAGACCACGGATTTTCACACTAAAAAAAAAGCGAAATTCAGTTGATTTTAACAAACAGAGAGATGTACTTCTCTTTTGTTACAACCAAAAAAAAAAAAAGAAAAAGAAAAATATACAAAATGCTAGAAATTTCTGTCTCAAAAATCTACAATTGCTGCGAGGCCTCTTGTATAATTGCACATTCGCACGCGTGAATTAAACTCGATCAGACAATCCACCAGTTTTTAATTAAACCCAGCCGTAATTGCAAACGATTTGAGAATCAAGTCAAATTACACATATATAATTCTCTCTCTCTCTCACTCTCTCGAGTGCAAATTCTCGAAACGATAGACATTAAAACGCAGATGACGGAACGACCTTGCACGTTGAAGCATCAACCACAGTTTCGATGAGACACATCGGTTTCGTGCGTGGGCACGCCTTTTGCTCGCTTCCTGAAGCCAGAAAGGCGGACACGCAGGTTGGAACCGAGGGAACAGGATACGTGGGAAAAGTCGTGCATGCGTGGCGGCGTAAATTTGCATTGAAGAGAGAAAGAGAGTGAGGGGGGGAGAGAAAGAGGTATTGTTGATCCCTGAAAAGGCGGTCGGAGAGAACTGACGGATAATTCTCCAACGGAACGGAATTTGCGGTTTCCAACCATCGTTCCACCATTTCTCTGCCACTCGCGAAAATATAACGACGAGCAGTTTCATTAATAACCTAAGGATCATTCTATTGAAAAAGATGGCGTGATTTCATTTTAGTCAAATAAATTAAGACAGAGAATTATTAGACGGAGGATTTTTTTTAAACTTTCGCGATAAACGTTAGGTTAGAACAGAAGATTATTTCTTAGAAGATTCCTTTTTACAAGTACAATAGTAACATTTAGTATATTAGGCGTGTAATTGGTGATTTTGCATATATTAGATTTTATCGGGCATTTTGTTAAATTTTTAATCTGGGTACGGATTAAAAGTTGGGCGGATAATTTTATAATGATAATAATAATTGACAATTCGACTGCGGATTTTTATACATTTTTTTTCAATTTTAGTTCAAGTGGAAGATTATTTCTTCCATCGTGGTATTATAATCGACACCGTGGATGAGAAGTTTCATTTTGCCGTTTCTGACAATTGTTTCATGACTTTTATAATAAATTATAATATTTATATTTATATAAACAGAATATAATATGACATAAAATATAATTACAAATATGAGTTATATGATTATAAAATTATATTACATTATATTTTCATATAATTCTCAATTTTATAATTATTAATACAATATACACTTGTTATACATTAGACTAGATTCTTAATATAGAGTGGCCACTGAAAAACTGAAGGGTAAAAGTCATAACTTTTTTATTCTCCTCCTTTGTAGGTTATAGAAAAACATACTGAAAAAAGTCCATTAATTATATTTCCAAGTAAAATAATAAAAAATTAATAAGAACATGTATTTATAAAGAACATGTATTCATAACTTATTCATTTTCAATCTTTTTTATTCTCTTTCTCTGTAGGTTATAGAAAAACATACTGAAAAATAATCCATTAATTATATTTTCAAGTAAAATAATAAAAAATTAAAAGAACATGTGTTTGTAAAGGTTATAACTTATTCATTTTCAATCTTTTTTATTCTCTTTCTCTGTAGGTTATAGAAAAAAATACTAAAAAAAAAAATCCATTAATTATATTTCCAAATGAAATGATAGAAAATTAAAAAAAAAAAAAGAAACGTGTGTTTGTGACTTTTGTCCCATATCATTCAGTGTTTCAGTGACCATCCTATACAAATTGTCTTTTCATATTTTATATTTTCATATTTTCATATTTTATGTACACAAACAGAAACAAATATGTGTAACAGATTTTGAAAAAAACATTCTGAAACACGTCTCGAAACACTCGGCGGTTATTACATTCCAGTTATTAGAACGTCCTCTTTTTCACTAGCTGGTCACTTAAGGATCACCTCATTTCCCATTTCTAAACCCTGCCAATTCAAATGGCGGCTGTTCACGGTAAGCTCACTTGCCTCCGGAGCACATCTTGGCGCTCGACCAAATAAAATGACATCGATCCTCTGGATCTCGTTCGTTCGCGACATTTTTTTTCTTTCCATCCCGTTTCCCATCGTTCCGAGGATAATGGAATGTAAACAAAGTGGTAATATTTCTCAGTTTGATGATCACTTGTTTAATCGTTCAAACAAACTTTCTCAATGCGTCTATATGTGTGTGTGTATGTGTGTGTGTGTGTGTGTGTGTGTGTGTTTGTGTGGAATTTCGTTGGCCGTCGTGCGAGGTAATATCGCGTGAATCGAATCAGGTATTAGGAAGTCTGATGTTTCAGCCGATTAAAGCGGAAACTTTCCTGTGAGAATTACGTCGAAAGCGATCTTAACAGTCTCAACCTACATTTTCGTCTGCTTTCTCCCGCATACCAAAGACCAACTCGCAGAAATTATTCCAAATTATTTCCTCGCCACTCTGGAAATTTATTTATCGCGATTGTAAATATCTCGCGTGATTCGGTTACGTCATCTCGTTTAACTGTTCGAGTACGAAGCGAATCGCTTGTTTGCAATTTTTTAGCTTCTGTCGTGTTGCCTTGCAGTCGATTAAGATTTCCTCGAGAGTTAATCGAGATGTTGTTTTAAAAGTTTATTTCAATGTTTATTTCAGTGTATTTATCTTCCGTGAATAAAATTATTTTCAGCAAACTTTAATTGAAATGTATGACATATATATATATATATATTTAAGTATAAATAATAGAATAATAAAATACTGGCGTCTAGAGCAGGGTTTCATTAATTATATAAACAGAAGAACGGTGAAACGAAACTTTGATGAGAAAACAGACAGTCTCTCTCTGTTGTTTTGTTTCGCTGTGTTTGTGCAATTAATAAATCTCTGCTGCGAAATAAAACTATTCGTTGCAAAGTAAATAAAATTCCCACAATGATATTTAGGGACTGTTTTCTATCCAAATCCATTAGTAGATTCAGTCAGTTGAAACAAATTTTTTAACAAATTTTCTTCGAGGAGAGAAATCTCTTGCTATTTTACAATTAATACAAAGTAAACGACACAGTTGTGAAAGTAGAGTGAGTTCGAGCTTTGAAACGAACCGAAGCTGTACGATTGTCAAATTTTGTTTTACAACTTGACCCTTTCAATGCAATCTCAGCGAAATCGATGTAACAATTGATAGTGAAGATTGGAAGAAAAATGATAAAAATTTCGTGAAAATTAATGAAAAGGTTTGTGAAAAAGAAAAAGAACAAATAGAAGTATGCAAATGAAAAGTGATGCAAGTGTGGCATGACTTAGAGCCGAAGATCGTAATTATGATACGTGATCTAAAGCAGCTGTCATAATGATAACGTAGATTTATAAAAATGATCCAATGTATTTATTTCTTCCAGTTTTAATATGCGTCGATATTTGTCGTCATCTTATCTACTACGACTATAAAATAAAACCGTATCTACTATAACTGTAAAATGAAACTTAACCTAAAAATGTAGATATATAACTATAACTGTAAAATAACACCTAAATTATATATAACTGTAAAATAACACCTAAATTATATATAACTATAGCTGTAAAATAAAACCTAACCTAAAAATGTAGATATCTCGCACGTCATACATACGAAACAAAAAAAATGGCGTCCAGAATTTTTCTCATAAACTACGAGTAGAGATAGTTTTGACTTTTATTTATTTATTTTCTTCTTTGACTAAATCATTATAGTTTAAAATGAACATGAAGAGATAGAAAAAGTAGCATTTGATTCTCTTTTCGTTCACCAGTTGCGCTGGCAACTGATTGCGGACCGTAACGAGCGACCAAACCGCATACAACAAATTCGTCGCTTTCTTTCTCAACTCGACGATATCATACGATATCACTGGATTAGATGAAATGATTGAGAAGTAACAAATTTATTATTCGTTTTGCCTGTGTTATACTTAACTACACTTGAAACTGAGAGAATATTGCAATTTTGGGGCAAAATCTAAGTGGTTCAACGAGAACCAACGACAAGTCGAAGAAAATTAGCTCTTTGATATCACCTAATTAATTTTTGCGAGCAATGTTGTTTCGACTACGTGTAGAATTAGTCACGATAGGAACGGCACGATGTACGTGATGCCTAAGGTCGTAGGTTGGTTTAGCGTGCAAAATCAACAACGAAAAAACAAAAGTTCAAAGCGGAGTAGATCGCGCGCCGGGCGAAACCGGGTCGAGATTAATTCCAGGCGTCGGAACGGAACGACGAGAGTGTATCAAGGGGCGGAAGTGCATCGTCGTTCTTCTGCGAGAGGGTCGACAGCTGGGGAGAATCCTCCTCGTCTCTCCTCCTCCTCGCATGAAACCACGTGAAACTAGCAACCACGTGGAAACGAGACGACAATCTCGCTTCCTCTCTTCTTTCATGCTTCTCTCTCTCTCTTTCTCTTCTTCATACTTTCAGATCCTCCCCTCCTTTTTTCATCCCGTGCCTCCCTTGATCCTCGTCGTTCGTCCTCGTTCACTCTCTCTCTCTCTCTCTTTCTCTTTCTCTCTCTCTCTCTCCCCTCTCGGAGCCGTGTTCCATTGTGTCCCTTTCCCTCCCCTTTTTCTCTGTTCAACCAGCGGACGACGCACGAGAATCATGCACGGCAGCATGGTCAACAGGTAGAAGAGACAGACAGGTGGCCGGGCGATATATTCATGATGTCGACGACGATCCTGAAAGCCGGCCAGTGGCCGCGATCGTTCAGCTACGTACGCCGGTGTTCGCCGCGGCACTCCTTCACGGTTTTTTTTAGATTCGAGGTCTAGCCAAGAGTTTTTGGCAGGCCGACGTTTTTCGAAGGAAGAATCGATCGTCAGATCTTTCGACAAGATCTTTTCGATGGAGTGGATTTTCAATATTTCGAATTTCAAATATTCGACAGCACGCGGAGCAATTTTCTAGCGAAGTTCTTTTTTTTTTTTTTTTTTTTTTTTTT